>NC_063053.1:28448496-28608496 GCF_018812025.1 Megalobrama amblycephala | reverse complement strand
GCTTGAATACTTTATTGCCTTTCAACTACAGCTAAGCGATATCACGTGAAGCAGTGCGGTAATCACTGTATCAATAAGCAACTGATGAACGTGCCCCCACTGTTTTTTGAGGATGAATATGAGTGGGTGTGTGTCAGATATGGAGAGGTGTTTAGGACAGTATGTTGTCCACAGATGTCTGTTCAGTGCCAGGCTGTTTTTAGCTTCTGCCCTCCGGTTGCGACTGAAATGTTGTTGCTCCTTTTCATAACCCTGTAACTCTGTATAACAGAGTCCTATATTTGTATATGATATTTATACAACAGAAGGATGTTAATAGGCTGAAATATGTGAGAATATCACCCCCCCCAATGTCTTGGTTTGCTTTAATGTCAGTATTTGAATTGCTGTGGCTCTTTTATTAATTAATTTATGGGGAAATATAATAGATCAATAATAGATCTAAAGATTGTACACAACATTTCAGAAGCTGTGGTGGGTAAGGTTTTTTACATTTTAAATTTAAATTGTAGTCTTTTATGCTCACCAAGGCTGCATTTTGTATAGTAAAAACTGTAATGTTCTGAAATATTGCTACAAATTTAAGAAACTGTTTTATTTTAATATAATTTAAAATGTATTTCTGTGATAGCAAGGCTAAATTTTCCGCAGCCATTATTCGTAATCCTTCGGAAATCATTCTAATATGCTGATTTGGAACATTTCTTATTATCATCAATGTTGAAAGCAGCTGTGCTGCTTAATATTTTTGTAAAAAAAATTCAAGATACTTTGATGAAGAGAATTTTCAAACGAACAGCATTGATTAGAAATGGAAATCTTTTATAAAATTATGTCTTTTCTGTCACTTTTAATTAAATGAATCCATCCTTGCTGAACAAAAGTATTTATTTCTTAATTTAAAAAATCTTTCCGACCCCAGCATTTTGAATGATATTGTAAATGAGCTCAAAATCACAAAAAATGCTTGTTTTCTACTCATTTAAAATCTCTTGCTGTGTCTCTCTGTAGGCCTTGCCCCCCACTATGGTGATTGTGGGTATCTACTGTGGGGTGATAGCAGGTATGTTTGTGCTGCTGAAGGCCGTGAATTATCGCCTGCACACCGCGCTGGATGAAGGGGAGGTGGTGGAGCTGCGGGCCAAAGGGAGTGAGGGGCGGATACAGGGGGTGGAGCACCAACGCGAGGGCACCGGCACCCGGCAAGAACACTCAAACGGGCCTGGGTAAGAATCATTTCTGGTTTACTCAAAAAGTTGAGAGTGGCTGCACAGTTAATGAATTTGAGCTTTTATTAACGAGTCTGATTTAGCTTAAGAAGTTTCTGATTTGGCTTTTGAATCATTTCAGGTTTTGAATCATCTCAATAAATGTTGTCCCTGTTGAACAAAAGAGCATATGCTGGTTAGGTATGTTTTGAATCATGGCAGCTGGTTTAAGATGGTCCGTAGTTGGCCCTAAGCTGGTCCTAAGCTCCAGCTCATGACCAACTAAGGACCAGCATAAACCAGCTGCCATGCTTCAAAACATACCTAACCAGCATATGCTGGTTTTTCCAATAGGGGTGAATCGTCTCATGGTTTAAATCTTCTTAGGAAAGGTTCAGTTTAGGAAAAGTATTGAATCATCTCAAGAAATGTCACATTTTGAATCTTTTTTTGGGAAGGATTTGGAATCTCCACAGGGAGGTTCTGATTCCACTCAGAAAGGGTCTAATTCAGCTCAGCAAAGTTTTGATTAAGGGACAACACTGTTGCTCAGCGGTAGGGATGTTTCTGAGAGCTAATCTGCTGTCATGCTGAATCCATTCATCACCCACTGAGAGAGAGAAAAAGGGAGGAGGGGAAGGAGTGAGTGAATCAGGAGAACTGATATAGAGCCTTATAAACCAACACACACAAAGCTGATGCTCTTGTTCGTTAGCTCAGAGGAGTTGGAAACAGTCTGCAAACTTTCAGAGGTGAAATAAGTGCTAGGTTGCACATTTTCTACTAGAGCAAGCGTTGCTGAGCGAGACACATTAAACACAGTTACTCAACCTCAAAGTTTTTTACAGGCATCAACAACTTTTTGTGCATTAGAAAAGAACATGCTTTTTTTCTTGAGTTTCTATTTATATGTAAAAGAGAAATTGAGAACCTCTTATAAATACATGTGGAGGGACATTCCTGGTTTGTCCAGGTCTGTATGTACAATAATTGAGAAAATATATGATATTTTTGCTTGAGGCCCCTGTTTTTAATTCTTCCAAAGACCCTCATGTATATCCTGAATGAAAAAAAAGAAACTAAACTGCCTCTAGGGCAACCAAATGTAATTGCAAAAATAGCGAAAAGGCGGACGTTGGTAGGTGAGCTCTAGCCGTGGGATTACCATTCACCACTACATTTTATCCTCTGGGGGGGCCAACAAAATAAACCTCCTAAAATATTATTATAATCTCCCAAAAAGTGAAGGAAGGGAGGGTGATCTCTGCCTAATGGGTGGCAGACATTAGATAGAGAGACGCTAGAAATGATCTCCTCTCTGCTGGCGCCTGAGCTGCTGTGCAAGTTTGATCATAAATGACATTGTTAACTCTCTCAAACCCTCGGGGCTGTTCCTCTGTTACTGTGTTGCTAGGTAACTAACCTTTTGTGTGTGTGTGTGTGTGTGTGTGTGTGTACAGGGATCCAGGTGGTGGAATAGAGATGTCTGATTTTGCACGGGAGGAGACGCCACCGGTCGACTGCAGTTCACGGAACTCTTACGTGGGAATGGACTCCAGCCATCAGGTGTGTCTGTCTGTGTTCACATTTGTTCGCATGCATGTTAGAGAATGTATGGAAGCTTGTTTCCACCACAGAATAAAAATTTTTAAAAGATAATTGTGACTTTTTATTGCACAATTCTGACTTTTTTCTTAAAATTCTGAGATCTATACTCACAGTTGCGAGTTAAAAAAGTCAGAATTGTGGGATATAAACTCACAATTATGAGAAATGAAGTTGCAGTCACTTTTTTATTTTTTTTATTCATTAAAAATTACATAGGAGTGGGATCCAGAAGGGGCTTTGCTTTTTTGTCTGCATTGCTTTTATTTATTTATTTTAACTTTGAAGCACTTTTTAACCCGATTGGGTTTGTAAAAGAGTAAGAAATTCATTACCACTGCACACTGGCAGTACCACCACAGTCAAGGATGTTTTAGAAGGCCTTAACACTTTTACTGTCGGATGAGGACTACAAATGTTGCCATAAATTCTAATGTAAACATAATACTCTTTGCTTGAAAATTAGATAAAGATGAGACTGAAATAACTGCTTAATAAATAAACGCCTTACAAAATTCAATTTTATATTCTAGAACATCAAACATTGCCATGGAGAACATGTTTATTGAAACATAATACATTTAATATCATTTTAATATATATATTATAAATGTTTATAATATTAAAATATTTATTATTTCAAATTCCCAGTTATTTACTTATCTGCATATACTGCACTAATTTGTGGTAAAATATTAGTTTTTGCTAAATGAAGTTGTTCTGGTTCAGAGTCTGTGTCTGTTTGAGGGCAATCCTTCAGTCAGAATCTTTCCCTGCTGTATAATTGGTGAAAGCTCAGGGGTGTTATGTTCTGGCTTATAGTACTGCTTGTCCTACAATATCTGTGTGTGTGTGTTTGGTCAGAAACTGTTGGTTGAATCATGAAGTCATAGAGTAGAAACCCAGAAGTCTAATTGTTTATGTTGTGATTAAATGACTGTGATGAGTTTTTGTGCATGTCTGCTAAATTAGTAACAGTGATGGGAAGTTACAGACATCATGATCTCATGTAAATGACTCACCAGAGCTTGTTTCATCTTTCTCTCAATCCCTACAGATGACATCCCACGGAGGCTCAGTCACAACCAAACGTGAGACGCTTCTTTTTTTAAAACCTCTGACAGTATTAGTATCTAGTAACAAAGGAATAGTGTACCCAAAATTTAAAAAATTGTCTTTATTTACTCACCCTCATTTAAACCTGTGTGACTTTCTTTGTTTTGTGGAACACAAAAGACTCATTTGTCAATACTCATCTCGTCTCGATCAATTTTATTGATCCAAACCCATGAAAACCTGGTGCAACCTGCTTCCCCATTGCCTAATATTAGTCACACCCCTCCAAAATGACAGGAAGACCACATGACAGCAGCAGGAACGTTACAAGGGTTCAATAGAAGTTGTATGACTTTTTTTGAGTTGTTAAAAACTCAGAGGACAGTAGTGTGAACCAGGTTTACCATAGCTATAAATAGAAGTGTTTAGAATCAGAGAGAAGAGTTTTTCTGCAGACAGCAGCGATATGTCAGAAGATCTGCAGTACTGCGTGCGCAAGCCAGGTCAGGGATGTGTTTGAATAAAGTTGCAAAGGTGAGAGGGAAGGAGGAAGAGTGGAGAGAGAGAGAGAGAGAGAGAGAGGGTGGATACGTTAAGTTAATGAATAAGTTATAAAACTCGACCTTCTCTGTCTCTCTCTCTCTGACTGTTTGCAGGGGCAGGTGTTGGAAAGGCTGCCGATGACGTCAGTTTGAGTTTGGCTCAGAGTTGCAGTCAGGACCAAGGTGTGAATCTTAATTAACATCAGCTTCAGTATAGTATAGTGCAATGCAAATTAGTCTCTAGAAACTTCATTATTGATCTCACTTTAAGAAATAGTTAAAGAATTCTGTCATTGTTTACTCATCCTCATGTCATTCAAAATCTGTATGAAGTTGTTTTTTCCATGAAACATCCAGGATATATACTGATATATATCAAAACTGTGCTTATAAATGGATAGACTTCAAAGATATCACCATCAGAAATCAGTTTGATAATGATAATATGCATTTTATTTTATTTTTCAAAACTGGCTCACAAGGTGCTTTGGTGGTTCGGGAAAGTTTCTCAGAGTCACACATGCAATGAAACATGTTTGTGTACTCAGCAGAAGCGGGATTTGTTTGGTTTAGGCTATTATTCTTATTGACTGCGGTTTTATTCAACTGTAAAGTGTTTAGCAAAAGTTAAAAAATTGTAATGTATAACTGAAACTTCTCTCTGACCTGAAAAAGGTTGTCTTTGTCTCTCGAAACCAAAAGTATGTGATCAGTACAACAGCTTTTTGTGAATAATGATATGACACAAAAAGGTGACGTCAGCACTGCACACTGGGCTCAGATTTTCCAAAGCACATAAGCAAAAGACCGTATGGACAGTGTGGTTTTTGGATAGTGTGCAGAATGGAGTAATAATTGTGTTTTGGCAGATGACTGTATCATTTCTTAACACTGCATCAGCGCTCAGGAAACTGTTTATTAGGGATGTAGATATTTACATTTTGACTTGACCCTGATTTCTTTAAGCGTTTAAACATTTTCTTGCATTTAAAAATGCTAAATGGAGGGTCTCAGGCCTTGTTTTTCAATTTTGAATTGGACTACAACGCTGACTCACCATTGATTTAATGATTGAAAAGTGACTATTTGGCTATTGATTAACTTTGTCATATAGGCCCGCACTACCTAACAGTACATAAGCATCACAGCAGCAAAAATCTGTTCAAGGTGGGTTGTATATGTAGCGTGTGTATAGATACACTAAATATAATAAACTTTTGTTATCCCAGACGTTGCCAAACTGCAATATTTAACATATATGTAACAACTGCAAAGTGAGCAAGTCATTGCATTTTGATAACATAACATGCACTGATAAATTGTTTGCAGTAAGACCAAGATTGTCCTTTAAAAATAGGGTAAATTTTGAGTGTTTCACAATTTTGTGTAATTTTTACACACTCTGTTATATTTCTCTTTCCCTCTAGATTTGATGTCGGACCCAAAGATGTTCTGCCTTGTCTCCAATGACTCTTTTGCCTCCATGCAGCCTTCAACCTCATTGGCTCAGGACCTTTATGGCTCCAACCCCCACCCTTTCAGTCAGTCCCTGTCTTCTTGTGACACAGAAATTACTGCCCATCTTTCCACCCACTCGCAGTCGTTCCGCAAAGAGTCATCTCGACCTCGCGGATTGCCTCGCACCTCAAGTTCTGCAGGATCTGCTTTTCCTGATCCTTCTCTGCCCGAGTTCAGCCTGTACCCTCCACCCCGCCGGGGAGGACTGGATCCTGTCTGTGAAATGGAGGCCTCCAGGTCACAGAGGGCGACGGAGAGCTCTGAGCAGCCAGACTCCGGAACTCCCAGCACTTCAGTAACCGAATTCCACAGATATCATCCGAAGGAGCGCCGCAGGATATCACGGTCTGTCTCCCGAGAGGCAGGGGAAGGAGAGTGTGCTGGGGAAGGGGGATCTGGGCTGTACCAGTCAGAGGGTGTTCAGGGGGGGCGGGAAAGAACAGGTGGACGCAGTGCTGACAGTTTGCGGAGTTTAAGCACACGCAGCAGCGGCTCCACCGAGAGCTACTGCAGTGGGACAGACCGGGATACCAACAGCACCCTGAGCAGCCTGCACAGTGAGCAGACCAGCTCCACGCACGTAGAAAGCCTGCTGTCGCTGTCTGGGGATGAGAAGGTGAATGCGGGACACACTGACCCGCGTAACTCTAATGTGGCCTCGGGGGAGGCTAATAAAAACCCCCATGCCAACGAACTTGCCACCAAATTGTCCACCGGTGATGCTCCCAAACCTGCAAACTCAGAGGGCCAACAGGGGGAGGGGACTGTGGAGATGTTGTCAAGGACTAGCGTAGATGTCTCTACTGGTCTTTCCCACCAGCACCAGGAGGCGGAACCAGACAAAGTGCGTTCCAAAACAGCCAATCTTGTTCACCGGGCTGCCTCCTCATCTGCCGCCAGCCGGAGTGGTCGGCGACGAAGTGGTAAGCAGCGCGCAAGCAGTTTTGACGCCAGCAGGCACCGGGAATACATTTGTGGACGTGGCATGGCAAAGCCTCGCTCGGCAGTGTTCATGAAAGGAGAGGAAGACTCCAGTGATCAGAGCGAACTTAGTTGTGCCTCCAGCCTACACTCCACCCACCAGCTCAGCACAGACTCCTCATCCAGCACACCCCACTCCTGCCCCTCTCCTGAGGATCGACGTGGCCCCTCGCTATTGGCCAAAATGCACGGTGTGCAAACCCATAGTCAGAGAGATAAGGAAAAGGAACGAGAAAAAGACAAGGAGAAGGGAAAGCGCAGAGCTTCGCGCCGTACTCCGAGTACAGGCAGCGCCAAAACTCATGCCCGGGTCTTGAGCCTGGACAGCAGCACTACTGCTTGCCTTAATGACCCCCATCATTTGGGGGCACCAGCAAGTTCTAGGCCCCTTACCACCTCCAAGTCGGACCTGGAGGCAAAAGAGGGGGAGGTGTTGGATGCGGCCTCCCTGCTGGGAAGAGCCTCTCAGCTTGAGTCAGTGACCCGTTCCAGAAACAGCCTGCCCTGCCCCATCTCCCTCAGTCACACACAAGACGCAACGACAGGATCACGGGGTGAGCACACAGTCATGCAAGATTGCGCTTATTTACAAAGATCCTTAGAAGAATAGTCGATCTAAACATGAATATTCTGTCATCATTTGCTCACCGTCTTAGTGTTCCAAGTCTTTATGACTTTCTTCCATGACCTGCAAAATGAGATGTTTATCAGGTTGTCCACGCTGCTCTTTTCCATATTATGGAAATTAATGCTGACATGGGGCTGTCGAGGTCCAAAAATGATAAAAATCAATATAAAATACCCAAGCCATATGAGCCATAAGCTTTGTGTCAGGAACGCAATGTAACAGAAGTAGAGACTGATCTTTTCTTTCTTATTATGACATCCGAGTGAAACGGATTATTGAAAAAGAAAAAAAAAAACAGTTGTTGTTTGGGTGGAGGACGATCTGAATGTGAGCTTGCAGTTGATTGTAAGAAAAGGGCAGAGTTTAAGGAGACTGAATGATTAGAGAATTTGAGCATGTGTCACCAGAGAAAGTCTGTCGTTTTACTGAAAAATCAAATTATGACATTTTGAATAAAAATTATAAGGTAAAAAAAAAAACATTAAATTTCGTGCCAACTTTAAAGGGTTAGATCACCCCAAAATGAAATTCTGTCATTAATTACTCCCCCTCATGTCGTTCCAAACCCATACGATCCTCGTTTATCTTCGGAAGACAATTTAAGATATTTTTGATGAAATCCAAGGTTTTTTTTATCCCCCATAGAAAGCAATGAAATGACCAGATTCAGGGTCCAAAAAAGTAGTAAAAACATCGTTAAAATAGTCAACGTGACTGCAGTGGTTCAACCTTAATGTTATGAAGCGACGAGAATACTTTTTGTGCGCAAAAACAAAACAAAAATAATGGCATTATTCAATAAATTCGTCTCTCCCCTGGCATTCTCCTACGCTGTTTATGTTCAGCGCTTCTAGGTTCTACGTCAGACTGGCGGTATTGGCCGATGCCTGTTCATGTGAGCAGCATGACGCATGCGTGTGATGCTGATGCAGGAACCAGCTTTCTGACGTAGAACCCGGAAGCGCTGAATGTAGGGCTGTGCCAATAAACTATATCATATCGAATCGTGATAAAATATATGTTGATAACGATGAGCTCTAGGCATTTTTACTCTATGGATTAATATAAGAGCCAATCATACAGCAGAAATATGCGACAAAAGCCAATCAGCGTGCAGCTTTTAACGTTCACGTCAAAGAACAAAGTCGATTTCCTACGGCACTTTGCAAAGCAAACTCGACACAAGGACGACAAAAATGAGTGGAAGCAGCGACGAAAGTGAAACTAACCTCGAGTTATTATCCAAAAATGATGAAATTGTCGACAAAAAAGGTAGCACGAATTCAGTTATATGGAAGTGGTTTGGTTATTTGAAAAGCGATATGTCGTCGGACGGTGAAAAACAAGACTGGCAACACGAACCAACCTATTGCATCCCACACATACCCTGCATCTCAATCTGCTCCCTAGCTTCCTAGGTTGTGAATCAATATATCATGTAAATGAATATGGCCGATTCCCTGATCAGTGCCCTGACTACTG
Organism: Megalobrama amblycephala; assembly: GCF_018812025.1. Lineage (NCBI taxonomy): Eukaryota > Metazoa > Chordata > Actinopteri > Cypriniformes > Xenocyprididae > Megalobrama > Megalobrama amblycephala. The sequence continues at coordinate 28,599,476 of NC_063053.1, read as the reverse complement.
AACTAGGGAGCTGATTGAGACACACCCATAGACTTTACTTGGGCAGGCCGCCCAGGTATATTAACGGCCGCCCAAGTATATTTGGAGACACATTTATACTTTTATTATTTTTATCCTCTCATACTTTTGTATCCGCCTAAGATAATGAAACCATCCGGAATCGATTAAATAGTGAAAAATCTCCCCTCGCCCTACGTGTTTCGTACCTGCTCGTTATGTGTGCGTCAGAATCGTTTACTCCCGCTGACATTCCCACGTGCGCTGCAGAGATGCGGTGGATATTTCACAAAGAGCGCTGCATCTTGCAAAGTCACAAGGGGGCGCTGTTGCGCGTTCTACAAGCTCACGCGACAGCGCTTCAGACTGCTTCAAAGTGATTCTCGATCAATGAAAAGCGCGGATTTATGCCAAGCGATTGCTAATGAACTCAAATTGATGAATTATTACAATGTCTACTTTATGGCCTTTATATAAAATGTTTTAGACGGTTGTAAGAATCTGAAGGATCAGCCAGCAATTGTGTAGACATTTCAAAATAAGAGTACCGGTGTATTTCGGGCTTGTTTACAATTAAAAGTCACACGCTTAGTTAGTAAGTTGTATTTATTTTTAAGGCCAAATGTGTAATCTGTTTTTGTTAATAAACTATACTTTAAAATGTAATTAATCAACCCTCAAATTTTTGTGGCTTCAGTCATGCTTGGGCTACTCTTTTAAAGCTTGCAGCATTAACAGTTTATATATCGAAATATATATCGTTATCGATCAATAGCCCTAGCCCTAGCTGAATGTGACAGGGGAGAGACAAATTGTCTTTACTACTTTTCTGGACCTTGAATGAAGGTAATTTCGTTGCTTTCTATGGGGGATAAATAAAACCTTTTGGGTTTCATCAAAAATATCTTAATTTGTCTTCCAAAGATGAACTAAGGTCTTACGAGTTTGGAATGACATGAGGGTGAGTACCTAATGACAGAAATTTCATTTTTGGGTGAACTATCCCTTTGAGTAATTATTCACTTTCAAATCTAATTTATGTTTGCATATTAAAAAAAAGCATGACAAGACGTGGCATGGCAGGTTTGACATCAATAATGTAGAGGGTCAGTAGTGTTTTAAATGATCGTGATGTTCAAAATTTGAAAATGCACATTTTTAACTCAAATAAATGAAATTTTCAGTAAACAATGACATAAATTTTTGTTTGTTCCTCACTCAAAGCTATTTGTCTTGAAATCTCCTGGTCACCGTTCACTTTCAATGTATGGCAAAGAACAGCGTGAACATTCTGCCTAACATTTCCTTTTGTGTTGTTTGATGCAAAGAAAATCATACAAGTTTGGAATGAAATGAGGGTGAGTAAAGGTTGAATTTTCATTTTCGGGCGAACTGTCTTAAGTAGTGATTCTGAGATCAGTCTGAAGCACTAAACATCGGAAGTCTGCGGCAGGTTAGAGCTCTGATGGATGTTTTTCAGCAGAATGTAGCCAATCTGATAAAAGCTTTGCCCAGAAGGTAGTAGATGCTAATGCAGTGTGTTTTGCCAGTGCAGCTGTGACCCACAAACCCCTGCAGAATTTCTGATGTGTTACTCTGACAGCCTGTTGAATCTATATCTGGGAGATCTGCAGGGTTTATTCTCTCCTCTAGTCCACAGTGACCATTCAGTCTTTGTGCACCATTTGCACTGCAGAGAGCGAATTTCTGTATGAGTGCTGATTGGATGTTGATTCAGTAATCCATTACGGCCCCTATTTACACCTTTATCTACTGCTGACCACTACTGCTTCAAAACATTTAATTTCAGATGTAAACAGGGAATCTTTCTCCATCCTACACGTTTTTGTGTTTGGAAGCACAAAAGTGTAATATATAGAGGAGTGTGTGATGTTTAGATGTCTGTGTTGTGTATATGATATCTTTTCTCCTATGTTTGCTCTAGTGCTTAGAGGGTTTGAAATTTTAGCTGTGTGTTTCTGAAGTGCGTTGTTTATTTGTAACAGCAACTGGATCATATTCGATGAAACATTGTCTGATGTTGTTCTTGCACATGCTTCTGTTGTCTTACAAATTAGCTGGTCTGAACAGAGAAAAAGTATTGTTCTAGAGAAAACCATTCTGCCTTTGTTTACAGCCCTTCGGGTGTGTGAGATTTAGACTGTTTAGACTGTTTTACTGTAGTAATAAAGTTTTACTTTCAGTGATGAATCATCAGATAAGGTCAAAGTTCATTTGCAGTGGGAGTGCTGCAGTTAAAGTCCATGTTTAAAACTGCTTGCAAAGAGCATTTATAATGTTACAAAGGCAATGCGATTAACCACCTGGATGCGGAAAGATGACAAAGCAGTTTTAGCTATGTGTTTATCACTGGTGGTTTGGTTGCAAACAAATCATTACCATTAATTTTAATTCTATTTAATCACAATATGTTGTATGCAGGTTCCTAAATATGTTTCTTCCATTATTGCCTTATTTGACTGCATGCTCTGCAAAACTTTGGCAAGGTTTTTGATGACATGATAATTATGATAATGATGTATGACAAAAATATTAAGTATAAAAAATAATATTTTAAAATATGTAACAAAAATATGTTATTAGTGTTGTCAATCGATTAAAAAAATTAATCAAATTTTTCTGTAATTAATTAATCGCACCTAACATTAAAGTCTTTAATATATTTTTATATTGTAATAATTTCACATTTAATCTTCAAATCAATGTAGAAATAACATCGAGGCAGTATATATTGGTAACACTTCACAATAAGTTTGGTTAACGTATATAGTTGATGTATTAACTAACATATACTAACAATAAGCAGTACATTTGTTACAGTATTTATGAATCTTTGTTAATGTTAGTCATTGTTAATGTTAGTTCACAGTGCATTAACTAATGTTAACAAATACAACTTTTTATTTTAATGTATTAGTAAATGTTGAAATTAACATTAAGATTAATAAATGCTGTAGAAGTGTTTTTCATTCTTTATTAATGTTAACTAAATTTGTTAACTAATGAAACCTTATTGTAAAGTGTTACCTATATTTTAAATATTTGAATAAAGTTATCAAACACTTCAGTCTTCACTGCATAAATTATAAATTAAATATAGATTAGTCCTTATTAAAGCTACAAAAGTTATTCAGCCAAGAGCAGTGAGTGATTTTCTCTTTGTCTTTTGTTCTTTGATTAACATTAATAACAGGCATCACAGAAGCAGGTTTATTAGGCTGCTGTCACTTTAAGATCTGACGCACATTACATGGATCTGATGTCCTCACAACTCTTTACGGACATTTAAAGGTCCCGTTTTTCATGTTTTTTTGAAGCTTTGATTGTGTTTATAGTGTGCAATATAACATGTGTTCATGTTTCGCGTGTAAAAAAACACAGTATTTTCCACATAATTTACTTATCTGTATACCGCTGTTTCCACTGTCATAAAAACGGGCTGATGACTTCCTTGTTCTATGAAGTCCCTCCTTCAGAAATACGTAACGAGTTCTGATTGTGCCAGCGGTTCCTGTGTTGTGATTCGACAGCAGCTTAGCGAACCTTGCCCGGAAAGGTCACGCCTCTTACCATAACATGGAGATGCATGTGCTCAGTGTTATTGTAAACATAGTTTTACATGTGGATTATAATTTTCGGGAACCGAGTTAAACATAAATTGTATCCATTGATCTCTAAGTACAGTGTCCCTGGGAAGGCCAAACAAAGGTGATTGGACTGCGGGATGAAAATAACAGCGTTTCGACGACATGGCGACAAACACACTCTACAAACGCAACTCTTGCTCTTCTCCGTGGGAGCGCAACAAGACCACGCCCCCTTTTTTTGTGTATTCCTGTGGGCGGAGGTTAGTCAAAAAACTGTTTTAGTGACGTCATTAAAGAAGGAAGTAGAGGGATGTAGTCCAAACTGGCCGTTCGATGTAGGCGACTTCTGTTAAATAAAATATCTCGCTTGGCATTGAACTTTGAGCTTTAAAATTTTACAGATTTTATTTATACTCTAACAACAACATTACACACTAACTAAAGTTTGAAACATGGGATCACGAAGAACGGGACCTTTAAGTCTTTTATTTAACTCATTTAAAACTCTGCTTATGAGAATACTTGACCAAGCAGGCATTTTGGCATACTTTTGTGCTTTTGTCCGTTTAAAGGATTAGTTCACTTCATTACTTCACTGTCACACAGACAGGAGATTCACAGACAGTGCACGCCAGTTCTGATTTAAGTAATTTTTTGAGTCTTATCGTGCTTGAATAGTTTAATAGCACTTGAATGAATGATGGCGTGATCATATAATGTAATGCTAGCTAAAGGATCATAGGGAAAAAATGGATGCTGCGTTAAATGCGTTAATTTTTTTTTAACACGTTAAACTTTTAAAAAATTGCATGCGTTGATTTTGACAGCACTAATATATATACTCCTTTATATAGACTACTTGAGCCTTATTCAAAAACAAAATGATTTTTAAACTCAATTTGCTCTGCACTTTGCATTAAATATGGTATGGGTACGCTTTGCGCTTTTTGTTTTTATTTATTTTTATTTTTTGATTTGAAAATGTGTGTTTGATTCCTGTGTCTACACTTGTCTTGCAAGAGTGCAGCTTGTGCTTATATGCAGCATTGCATGCTGCTAGTTCAATGAAAGCTTATTTTTGGTGGCTCCCCTATTGATGCACTCCCTCCTGCCTTTCTCTTCTTACGGCAGCCCCAGGGAACGACGACACAGTCACGTTTCGCCGAGAGCGTAGTACGTTTCGACGGCAAGCAGTGCGTAGACGGCACAACGCAGGAAGTAACTCCACACCCCCTGCCTCTCTCATCGGATCCCCGCTCAGGTACGACTCAGCCGGGGAGTGATCAGCCAGTTTTGGCTCAACAACAGCTTTGGCTCACCTGTTCTGATGTCCACGTCATTATTCTCCTTCCTCATTTACTTACACAACTTTAACTATCATTTCCACACTTCTCTGCTTGAAATTTAATACTGAGTTTGCTTGCTATCCTCTTCTTACTACTTTACGGGCTTTTAACCCATCCTCAGAGTACCAAAGTGCTGGTACCAGAAGCCAACGTTCTTGCATGTTGCCTTTTCCATACAATTCATGTCTTATTTTTGTTCTTGCATGAGTGATGTTTATTTTTTCCCAGTGTCTGTTTTTTGGCCTTTTTGGGTTTATTTTATCCTGTTCTGATAAATCACTTTACTTGGTGTCTAACTTCATCCCCACTCACACACATACACATGTTGCTACTGGAGCCTCTTCTACTGTATCCTGGAGAGTTACGGTCACTGTGTCCTTCTCTCACATGCTAAATCTGTCTATAACCCCCAGACACAGCCATCCTTGCCATCATAGATGGCTTCAGATGGAGAGAGAGTGTTTGAGTGCTTTGTCTCATCATCAGGCCTAGGGCATGTCTGTCTCTCTTGAAGGATCATGATGCTTTCAGTTAACTAACTCAGTTTCTCCAGTCAAGTTCTCTGAAACCACTCACAGGCTTCGTACAGACAGGCAGCAAAAATCCAATTTACTTGGCATAACTGACTTAACTTTGTTCAGTTATTTTTAGGCCAAAGAGCAAAGACAATGTGGGGTTTTTACAAACCTAATCCAAACTACCATTCAAAAGTTAAGGGTCAGTAAGATTTTTTTTTTTTTAAGAAATTCATACTTTTATTCACCAAAGAAGCATTAAAAGAATAGTTCACCCCAAAATTAAAATTCTGTCATCATTTATTCACCCTCAAGTTGTTTCAAACCTTAAGAGTTTCTTTCTTCTGTTGAAAATAAAAGAAGAATGGCTGTAACCAAACAGTTAATGGGACCCCATTGACTTCCATAGTATTTTTTACCCATGTTCTTCTAAATATCTTGGGCCCTATTTTAACGATCCAAGCGCATGGTCTGAAGCGCATGGCGCAGGTGCGCTTAGGGCATATCCGAATCCACTTTTGCTAGTTAAAGGACGGGAAAAATGGTCGGCATGCCCGGTGCATGGTCCAAAAGGGTTGTACCTAGTCTCTTAATGAGTCATGGATGTGTTTTGAGGTTCAATCAAAGTATCATCTCCCATTCCCTTAAAAAGCCAGTTGAGCTCACGTCATGGCAGATTCCCTATTTACTTGGTGCAGTTTGCAAGCTGAAAAACTGAATGCTTCTCTAGCGAGGAAACAGATCTGCTCTTGCGCGAGCAGACCATCTAATGGGATTCCACCAAAGCATTTTTATCTTTATGCACACAATAATAATCTTTTACATTGTAATCCTTTATTTTTAATATTTGGCATGTTTGTGTGCTGTTGCGCTGTGTGTGTAATAAGCAGAGTGTACACGAGTTGTGCACCATCATATTACTAACATGCTCTTTAAATACCAAAAAAAAAATTGCGCTATCTATTTGAGTTGCCTCAAAATAGCAACACGCCAACAATGTGCCTGAACATGCCTTGTTTTCAGACCAGCACACCCATGGGCGCATAAATGGGCGTGAGTGCATTTGCCATTTAAAATACGTGGCGCAGGACCTGAAAATGATAACTGCGTCAAGCTGAAACTAGCAAAAAACACTTGCGTCTTTGAAAGAGACTTCTTACTGACTCAAAACTTTTGAACGGTGGTAAATGTGATTTCAATTCTCGTTGAAATGAAATGTTTCATTTTGAATGGTCAATTCAGAATGTTTGTTTGAAAAGTGTTATATATGGTCAGATCTGATTTCAAATTTATATTTTTTTCAGGATGTATAACTGTAATGTCTGACTGTGTCTGAAATCCCTCAATCAGGGTGCGATTTGTGAAAAAACCAGAGGGGGGGGATGTTTTGAAAAGTTTTTTTTTTTTTTTTTTTTGAATATTTGTTAAAAACCACAGTACAGCTATATACTATTTTTGGCAGCTGAAGTATTTTAAGTATTAGATATTTGTAACACTACAATGACACTAATAATTCTTAAATTCGAATAGAAATGCAAAATCAATCAGTAGTTATTTATAGAATATTGAGACACAAACCTTTACATTCAATCGCGTTTGGTCCCATTTATTTTTGATCACAGTGCATACACATACAAACTCGAAGTCCAAAAGTGTGCACATTTGTAGAAAGGCACATTTACCTCATATTTCATTAAATAGAATATAAGCAGGGCTGTACGCAGGGTTTCATAATTACCGAGGTCAGAAAATGTAGTTTGCTAGGGGGTACGGGGGCATGCTCCCCCGAGAAAATTTAGATTTCCTTAGTGTACATATGTGCATTTTTAAGATGTTTTAAGGCCAACAAATTGGATAACAATAGCTTTAAAACCATGTCAACAAATACATGCATGCACAGTTTTGAGGCAGCTTTTTTGGTAATTTCATGATTTAACTTACAACAGATCAACAACGGTGCATGCTCGTAGTTTCTTGTGCGCTTTATTTAAGCTATAATAAAGTAATTATGCAGCGCGCGCCGGCGCATTTGCGCGTGTAATTCTTGAGTGCGTGCCGCGAGCACAGTATAAGGGCTGATTGGACAGTCATGTTAATTTTTATGTGTTTCATGTTAGAGTTTTACCGACATAGCCTGACAACATCTCATCTGACTGCAGTTCACTGTTGTTCAACTGAAGCTCCCTCGTCGTCACCTGCACCTTTTCCGCGCTCATTTGACTTGGGCCTGGCGCTGAGGCGAAGTTGAAATGCGCGTCTGAAAAGTGTCCTGTTTGTTGTGGTCGTAAAGAGACAGTTCTATATAAACTCATCTTTTTACTTATTTTTATCCCCACCGGGGATAAAAATAATTCAGCAGAGGCAGGGATACATAGACCAGAAGGGGGGAAATCCCCCCCCCCCTACAAATCGCACCCTGCCCTCAATTACACTAACATGTACGTGATCAAGCAAGTGTACATTACAGACACATCATCTACATGAATGTTTAAACAGTGATGCCTCTAATGCTTGTGATGCACTGAGTTCGGCAATTTTCCAGTTTTCCATCGTCTTTTTCCAAAATGACAGTCAGCAACTCTCTTATGCCATTTGTTTTGCTGATGCTTTTGTCAGTACTATGGCAACCAATGTAGATATTAAGAATGTGCAAAACAACACTTTTTTTTTTTTTTTTTTTTTTTTAATAAACTAGTTGGTTGGTTGCCTGAGTGACCAGTCAACAACAAATAAATGTATATGATTTTGTCACTTGCAAAATATAGATATATTTATAGTAAATATTAGATTTAAAAAACAAATTGGATTTTTGTGCAGTGCAAACAAAGGCATCAATTTCCCCCACTGTTTTTACCTAGTAATGTTCTGTTTGCACACGCACACACACACACAGACCTCAAAATCTTTCTTGCTTTTTCTGGTGGTGAAATCGGAATACTCTTCTCTTCCCGTTCAGCACTCCTCTCATTTTACACTTCCTGTCAGCTCTCATAACACCTCCAGAACCCCCATTCTCCTGTCTATCACTACCATCTGTCTGTTGTTCTCTATAAATGTGACCTTGCACTTCCTTCCAGCATCTACCTTATCTTTCTATACAAAACACTTACTTTCACTCTAGGGATGGGTGCAAGTTCTTGTATATTAAAATGACTGATAGTTTTTTTTAACCTTGCAAAACATTTTTCTCAACAAAATCTAATTTTGGGATTCATTTTTGGAAGCTGACAAAAGTTTTTTTTTTTATTATTATTGATTTATTTCAGCTTTCTCAATCACCAGAATTTTTTTTTAATACTTTTAGTTATAGATAACAATAACAAAACTGAACACAATGCACTGAAAGAATAGCAGTGTGCAACATCGTCAACAGCAATGAACTCAGATTCTCCCTGAGTATTCGATTGACTTCTTTGTCGAGTACACAAAGTGACCAAAATGCCCATCACTGTGTGTCACACATGCGCAGTCTCTTGCTCACCCCGAATCATGCATATTTCTACTCCTCCAGTCTGCAGGAGGCTCTGAGTCAGGTATCTCAAGCTTCAGGGTCACAGGTCAGAGGTCAGCCATCCCGCACGCCGTCTCAGGTGACGGTATTGAGCACTAGCGCCTCCCTGCTGGTCAGGAATGGAAGTGCGCAGCTGGAGGGCTGTCCGGATAAGGCGTCCACTGTGGGCGTGACCAGCCTGCAGGATGACTTTGGTATGCACCGTAAAATTGCCTGCTGTCTGTCACATCATCTTGTAATCCGTCACACCTGCCTGTTAAATTTGCATCCTGTGTCTCACACTTGCACGCTGTCTGTCACACCATGTACTGTTTGTCATATCTGCACGCTGTTTCTTATCATGTCTCTTAATTCCATTTGCATGTCATTTTCTGGATTCAATATTCAGTCAATGTGCATCTGTAGGTTTTCATTAGATTGACAGGTTGTATTGGCTGTGGGAGTTATTCTTTATTTATCTTTGTCAGTTTATTGATTTTTCTGCATGTATATGTGTGATTTTATTTTTGTAAACATTGAGATGCTTGGGATTACACTGATTATATAGCTAACATCCTGACTTTTCTTCACATTTTGTATGCATGTTTGTGTGGCATGGTCTTTCTTTGGTCAGTCAAACTCTTCCCTGGGGGTCTAGAGGTATTGATGCAGTGCTCTCGCTGCTGTGGTTAAGGATTGCTTCCGACCAGGGAACTTGCTGGCTTATTTTCCTCTCGGGATCAATAGTGTCTCTATATACACTGTGTGCAGAATTATTAGGCAAGTTGATTTTCTGATCATATTTTTTTTCCAAGCACATTTTACCAATTCCAATCCACATCAATCTTAATAACTACTATTAATATTGTTTTTTAATCATTTATAAGTGATATATAATTGTTCATGAAGGCTGGAAATGAAAAATGCCTTATATTCAGGTGTGCAGAATTATTAGGCAGGTTTGCTTTTACAGGCAAAATGAGCCAAAAAAGAGATTTAACTCGGACTGAAAAGTCAGAAATTATTAAATACTCATGAGAAGGACGCAATACTAATGCAATACTAGAAATTGCAAAGTTAAAGCATGACCAAGGGGCAGCGAAATGCTCATTGGGTCAGCTGGGTCATACAAAAACAGGTGGAAAAGAAAAGACACATCTCTTATCCTGAAATGTCCGTCTTGCAGATATGGACTAAAAATGATCTTCCAAAACTTACTGCCAGATTCTGGAAGATGAATTCTTCAAACAGTGGTACAAGAGGATGTGGTGCTAGTCCTTCAAGAGTCATTCTCAAGCTGTCTGTCTATAAAGCCTATAAAAACCCAGTCTTTATGTATTTTATAACACTTCAGCTTGTGATTCTTATTAAGTGCTGGTCATTTTTTAGGATTCTTTAGCTAACCTAAGTCTCTGAGATTCTGGCACCTCACACTTCAGGAGACTCCAGGTAGGTTGCAGTTCTGGAAAATGGTGGCACTGGAGACTAAAGGGTTCCTGATGATTTCACACTTAATTCTTCACCTTAATTCTTAATTCTTTTCTTTTCCACCTGTTTTTGTATGACCCTGCTGACCCAATGAGCATTTTGCTGTCCCTTGGTCATGCTTTAACTTTGCAATTTCTAGTATTGCATTAGTATTGCGTCCTTCTCATGAGTATTTAATAATTTTTGACTTTTCAGTCTGAGTTAAATCTCTTTTTTGTCTCATTTTGCCTGTAAAAGCAAACCTGCCTAATAATTCTGCACACCTGAATATAAGGCATTTTTCATTTCCAGCCTTCATGAACAATTATATATCACTTATAAATGATTAAAAAACAATATTAATAGTAGTTATTAAGATTGATGTGGATTGGAATTGGTAAAATGTGCTTGGAAAAAAAATATGATCAGAAAATCAACTTGCCTAATAATTCTGCACACAGTGTATCTATAAATATCTCTTGTTTTTGAATAGACAAAAAAAAAAAAAAATTTACAGTAGTGGGTTTTTAACTGTTTAAAAGGCTCATGCAGTCAGGAAGGATAGAGGAAGGATTCTTTGTCTTGTTTAAACCTGGTATTAGCGTTGTTATTAATCTCACTGAATATGCTTCATGAACTCATGTGCATTTTTTTATGGGCTTGCATTTTCTGATTTTGTCTGAATGTGGTTTTATTGGTCCAAACACTGGACCCTGTTTACACCTGTATTTAGTGCCGTCCATTGGTCATCGGATCACTTGAAATGGAAACAATAATTACAAAATTAGTTGTTACAAGAGTTTTTGTTGTTGTTTTCTTGTTTTCTTCTAGAATTTTATTTTTGCAATCATATTATATAAGAATTTCTTATACTGTTGTGTCAAATTTTTAGTGGTCCTACCCCTTTTTAACTGAAATGTCATACTCCTAATTTTAAGAACATTTTAACACTCAAAGAACATTGGAGCCAATAGCCTTGTGGGTAGCGCTCCTGACATACAGTGCAAATGCACCTCCGGTGCCCGATTTCGATTCAGCAAGGATGCATTACATTGATCAAAAGTGACAGTAAAGACATGTTTCAGAAATTTCTATTTAAAAAAAAACAATTTATTTGTGAAAATATTAAGCAGATTTTTTTAATTATAATATTTCACTATATTACTATTTTTACTCTATTTTGATCAAATAATAGCAGCCTTGGTTACTTTCAAAAACATTACAAATTCTTACCAAATTTGATACAATACCTTAAAATAATATCAATATTTGATACCATTTTCAATACCACAGGGAAAACTGCCATATATTAGAGGTGCAACGGATCATAGTTGATCCGTGATCCGTATGAACCAGGCCCCATGTTTCGGAACGCATGTGTTTCGCGGATTTAACTGCATTTAGCCATTGTTATAGTGAAAGTTTATTCATTTGCACATGTTTGTAAGTCTTACCAATTTAAAACACTCAAGTGTTTCTAAATAATTAAAATGCAAGAAGAGGCAAGAGATCTCGATTTGCAATGGGGCGCGCTGTTTTATGTGCGCACGCTCACAGAGGCGCCTTTCAGATGGCGTGCAAACACATAATCAAGCTCTGTTTTGCGACTCCTTGTGCTTGAACGGAGTCAACGGACACATATACACACAAAATGAACTCAAAATCCCCGTCTTGACAAGCATTCCAGTATACGGTAGGTTAGAAAGTCTTAAGTGAACCTAACCAGTTGAGATAACTTGAGAAAGAAATCGGATGCGTTTCATCATATTGGCTCCGTGCATTCGCTCAGCTGGTATTGGTGTATCGATACTCCAGAAAAGGAGTTTTGGTAACCATTTGAGATATTTCAGTATCAATACATATCGAAATATATTTTTGACAACACTACTGTGCAACTAAAATTCTTTACACAGGAAAGGAATCACAAAGAGTTGGGGGTTTTCAGTATAGACAGCTTTCCTGATTATAATGGGAGTGATTTCATTTGGTTGGTGTCAGTCTTGCCTGATTGAGGTGTTATTGTTCTGAAAACTTAGTGCAGACAAGTAGTTATTAGGGGGGCAGTGTCCTATGTGACCCTGCATGATGTCTGTTATGTGACTCCTAACCTTCTGTGTGTTTGTGTGACTCAGGGAAGCTGACCCCGCCTCTCTATGAGGTCGGAGGATGTGACATGTCCCTGGTGAACTTTGAACCTGCAACCAGACGAGCCTCCAACAACCTCTGGTGAGTTACAGCACATGTACAACCAGAACCCAGAATCCACTGTTGAATATCCAAGAACTAAAAGACTTTCTCTCTCTGCAGGGAAACAGACTCTCACCTCTCCAGTTCTACCTCAGTTCGTTTTTACCCTCATGACCTGGTGAGTGTTCCTGAACACACACACACACACACACACACACACACACACACACACACACACACACACACACACCAAATTCAGGTTGAAGTCCCCACTGGGATAGAAAAACATGTATGAGATTATGCATGAATTAAAAGTTAATCAGAAGTTTAATAAACCTTTCTTTTAACAAGAATCAATTTATATTTAACGCATACAGTGAAGATTATGCAGTGTTTTATTTTTACATTTGAACATTACATTTACATTACATTTATTGTGTTACATATTTACAAATTATTCAATCTGTGGTATTTTCTGTACTATGTTAAACTACAGTACCTACTGAACCTGAAAACCTTTATTTAATTTGTATCTTTGTTCTATTGTATTTGTGCTATTGTTTGTGATTAGCTTCTTTGTTGTTATTTTGTAATTACAAAAATAACTATCTTGTGATATATGGTGTTATTGTGAAATAAAATTTCTCATATTGTGAAGTAAGATTTTGGTCACATCGACCACCTGCTAGTTGAGACGATGAGCTCAATCTGTGTGTGTGTATGTAAACTCACCCTGGCTTAGTTCTCATTTCCTCAGATGCGTCTGAATCGGTTGCTGTCCATGGACCCAGAGCTGTTGGAACAGCACGATGTGGACGGCAGTCCTGACCTGCAGGAGGCGCCGCACTCCACACAGGGCTCTGCGCATAATCACACACACTCACACACGCACGCGCTCAAAACCAAGCAGTACTACCGCTTCTGGCTGCTGCCATACCTGTGGGTCGGGCTGCACTTTGACAGACTCACACTACTGGCCCTGTTCGACAGGTAGGCACACACACACACTTATGTGTATTACTGATATGTCTCAACTCATATCCTGATGATGCTGCGCGTGTTTATCAGGAACCGGGAGGTTCTGGAGAATGTGCTCTCAGTGGCTCTAGCGGTTCTCGTGGCCTTCCTGGGTTCTGTGCTGCTAGTTCATGGGTTCTTCACTGACATTTGGGTTTTTCAGTTCTGCCTCGTTATCGCCAGTTGCCAATACTCATTGCTGAAGGTGAGAATCTCACACTTTTCTATCTGATGATGATCTAACTGATCATTTTTAATGAAGATTTGTCTTTCGGTCCTTTAATCAGAGTGTACAACCCGACTCTTCATCACCCAGACATGTGAGTATTACACACACACTCTTAATACAGTAACACACACTCCATTACTGTGAGATAAAAGCATATAAATTAGTGCAGTGAAGAAATGAATGCATTCATTTCTGTGATTAATGGGACATGTGCATTTATAAGAATAATCTGTACATCTCAAGATTAAATTTAGAATAAAGATGGAATTAAACAAATAGTATTAAAAATTTACTTCCTTTATGTAGATTCTACATTAATTTGGGAATTGAAATTGTGAATGCACTACTGTTCAAATGTTTGGTGTCAGTATGATTTTTTTTTTTTTTTTTCTTTTATTCAGCAAGGACAAATTAAATTGATCAAAGCTAACAGTAAAGACAATTATAATGTTACAAAATATTTGTATTTAAATAAATGCTGAACTCTTTCCACAAAAATATTAAGCAGCACAACATTTTTCAACATTGATGATAATAAAATGTTTCTCGAACACCAAATCGGCATATTAGAATGATTTCTGAAGGATCATGTGACTGAAGAATTATTTTAAATTGTAATAAAATTTCTCAATATTACTGTTTTTGCTGTAGTTTTGATCAAGTAAATGCAGTTTTGATGAGCATAAAGAGATTTCTTTTAAACATATTAAAATCAAACTGACCCTAAACCTTTGAACGGTTGTGTATATTCATGATTATATATATTAATTATTTAATATAGTATAATCTTTTTAACATTTGCAAACAGAAAAAGGACCCACTTTATATTAAGTGGCCTTAACTACTATGTACTTACATTTAAATTAATCATTTGATACAATGCACTTATTGTGTACGTACATGTTTTTACATTGTACTTATATTTTAAAAACACCTGCATGTAATTACATCTGTAATTAAATTCTATAATTACATTTATAATTACACTGTTGACCCATCCCTTACACCTAACCCCTACCCTTAAACCTACCCATACCACCAAAGCTTTCCCTAACCTTACCCGTATCACACCTCAATAGCAACAAAAGTGTTTTGCAATTCAGTATGAACCCAATAAGTACATTGTACTTATTTTTTGATGTAAGTACATAGTAGTTAAGGCCACTTAATATAAAGTGGGACCCAGAAAAATGTAAACGACAAATTTGAAATGATTTTCTTTCCCTCCTGTGTGTGTTCAGGGTCATAATCGTATCATCGCCTACAGCAGGCCTGTGTATTTCTGTCTGTGCTGTGGGTTGATTTGGCTGTTGCACTATGGGAGTGTAAACAGCAGCTCCAGTGCAGTGTCACTGTATGGAGTCGCTCTCACCAGCTCTATCCTGTTGTCTCAAGCGCGGGATCTCCTCATTGGTGAGCACTGATACACAGAGTGTAAATTCCCAGTAGATGAATATGTAGTGTTTTCTTGTTTTGCTCTTTTATTGAAATCTGCAAGCCGTAAGCTTTTTCCTCAGCTTTCCTGTGAAAGTAGAAAAATATTCCAGAGCTGAGTACAGAGAAAATCCTGCTGATGTGACGGGACTCAAGTACTCCGGCTTTACATTATCTCGCTCTTTCTCCTCTCTCACTCCAGTTTTTACCCTGTGTTTTCCCATCATCTTCTTCATTGGGCTGCTGCCTCAGATAAACACTTTTGTCATGTACCTGCTTGAGCAACTTGACATTCACGCCTTCGGAGGAAACGGTAACAGATACGCTCACTTTTACTTTTAGGACTGGGAAAAATAAGCATATGTATTGTGATTCTTTCTTAAAAGACTCAATCTTAAAAGGTTGGTTCACTCAAAAATGATCCCATGATTTACTCACCCTCAAGCCATTCTAGGTGTATATGACTGTCTTCTTTCAGAGGAACACAATCGGAGATATATTTAAAAATATCCTGGCTCTTCCAAGCTTTATAATGGCAGTGAATGGGTGCGTGATTTTGAAGCCCAAATAAATGCATCCATCCATCATAAAAATAATCCATACGGCTCCAGGGGCTTAATGAAGTCCTTCTGAAGTGAAGCGATGGGTTTTTGTAAGAAAAATATCCATATTTAAAACTTTATTAACTATAATAACTAGCTTCCTGCAGACAGCCGTACGCATTGATTTTTGGTGGAAGAGAAACCTCTGACCGGACGCATGACGAAACGACTAACGCAGATGCGCAGAGGATAGAGCAAAACAAAACACCGGTCACAAATTAGAAGTCTAAAACAAGAAATTTTAAAGAGAAATGTCGGAGGATTTCGATTTAAGAGAAGAGGAGCTTGAGTTTGTTGCACAGCCCTATTTGTTTGAACCTCGAGAGGCGTCTAAGCTTACGATACTCCTACATCCTGCGTCATACATCGCTTCACGGGTTACTCTTGTGGCGCAAGTCAACTTGCGCAGTATGCATACGGTCGTCTGCTGGAAGATAGTTATTTTAGATTATAAAGTTTTAAATATGGATGTTTTCCTTACAAAAACCCATTGTTTCACGTCAGAAGGCCTTTATTAACCTCCTGGAGCCGTGTGGAGTACTTTTACGATGAATGGATGCACTTTTTGCTTCAAAATCGGGCCCCCCGTTCACTGCCATTATATAGCTTATATCTCCAATTGTATTCGTCTGAAAGTAGAAAGTCATATATGCCTTGGATGGCTTGAGGGTGCGTAAATCATGGGGTAATTTTCATTTTTGGGTGAACTATCCCTTTAACAAATTATGTAAAATCTAATCTCTATTTACATTAATTTCAGTCCATAAACTACTGTGTTTGTGATGAGAATGTTGTTTTAGAGACTTATTGTAACGTCTGTCTTCACTCCCAGCATGCACCAGTCTGCTCTCAGCTCTCTATAGTGTTCTGCGCAGCGTCATCACCATAGCGATGCTCTATGGGTTCTGCTACGGCGCCCTAAAGGTGATGAATCACTCTACATTTGTTTTGATTTCTTTCTGGATTTCGGTTGTATTTGTAGGGATGTTGAATTGTTCTGTGTTAAAGCATACTTAATATTCCTCTGTATATTATGTTTGTTTTCAGGACTCGTGGGATCCTCAGCACATTCCTGTGCTTTTCTCAGTGTTTTGTGGGCTGTTGGTTGCTGTATCATATCATCTGAGCCGCCAAAGCAGTGACCCCTCAGTTCTCATGTAAGTCTTTTTGCGAGTGTGTGGGTTTGTGCTTTTGATAAATAATTCTTGCATTTTTCCTGCTTTAAGTACTTTAAAGGTGCTAAAGAGGATGTTTTGTTTTATACATTTTTGCAATATTACTTGAAACTGTCTTTACTAACTGATAAAAGACTATTTATTAGGTGCACTGAAAGGAATAATATTAATATACATCATCTGTGCACGAGGTAGGGCCTTAAAAACATCAGCCAATCGCTTACGCGATCATCTCGTAAACGATTGACCCTCTGGCTTGTCAATCACTGCCATGACGTTCCTTGTGAGAGACGCACGGCTGCGTGCTCCAGTAACTTTCCACACTCCACAGGCGCTGCATGCAATGTTTTTGTCCGGAGACAGGAGTAACAACTGCAGATTATGAGTTACCTGCGGTGAGTCCGACATAATGAATCCACTAACACGACACAGCGAATGCCGGTGGTAAACACTCGTGTTCCAATACTCGTGCACAAGTTTTGGGAGGCGTTCCCTCAAAATGAGCTGTGAAGGAGGAGGGTTGTTCTTACGCATGCGTTCATTTCAAAAACTCAGTAACAGTCTTTGGTTTCTCAGTCGACGAAAAGATCCTCTTTAGCACCTTTAAGTAGTCTTTGAGAATTAATTTTTTTTGTAGACATTGAATGCTTTGATTTGATGTTTGAGGACCTTTTATTGTTTGCCTGTGCAGTGGTTAGTTTTTTGCCACTTTTAATTTTGTCTTCTGTATGTGTAGTTCATTAGTGCAGTCAAAGGTCTTCCCTAATGTAAAAGAGAAAAATCCAGAGGATCCCCTTTCTGAAGTGCAGGATCCGTTACCAGAGAAACTCCGCAGCTCTGTGGTGAGCAATACATGCATAAATCTCACAGACATAGACACAAACACACATGGACTCTTCGGTCTTGAATGATGCATCTCTGTCTCTCTCTTTCTCTCTCTGGCTACAGAACGAGAGACTACAATCAGATGTGATCGTGTGTGTCGTCATTGCTGTCCTGTATTTCGCCATTCATGTCAGCACCGTTTTCATCGCCTTACAGGTAATGATAAAATAATACAAATTAATGATAAAAAACGATACTAATATGGCCATAATTATTTGCGTGTTATGGATGAAAACTGATACATGGACATATTAAAAAATATTTTACATTATTTTGTCTACATTTATTAAAAATAAAACACTAAAAATTAAAATATAATATTTATTTTGAGATTGGCTAAATATTTAACAGTGCTATTAAATAAGCTCAGTGGTTAGAGCATGGCACTAGCAATGCCAAGGTCATGGGTTCGATCCCAGGGATTGCACATACTCAGACATATGTATAGTATGTATAGTATATTGTATAATAATATAATAATTGTATAGTATAATGTATAGTATATTGCAATGTAAGTCGCTTTGGATAAAAGCGTCTGCAAAATGCATAAATAAATGTAAATGTTTTTAAAGATTAATTTTAATTAGTGTTAAAAGACAGCAAACACAAAATTAAGGGGAAATTAGCTCATATGTCTCATACACTATTGTTTAAAAGTTTGGGGTCAGTTCGTTTTATTTTTTTGTAAATTTTTTTAATTTAATTTTTTTGAAAGAAATCACTACTTTTATTCAGCAAGCATGCATTAAATTAATCAAAAGTGACAGTAAAGAAATTTATAATGTTACAAAAGATTTTTATTAAATAAATGCTGTTTTTTTTTTTTTTTTTTTACTTTCTGTTCAAGAATTTTGAAATAAATGTATCATGGTTTCCATAAAAATATTAAGCAGCACAACTGTTTAATTAACATTGATAATAATAAACACACAGGAAACACACAAACACGAATGTTTCTTGAAAACTAAATCAATATATTCGAATGATTTCTGAAGGATCATGTGACACTGAAGACTGAAGTAATGATGCTGAAAATCTAGATTTGCCATCACAGGAATAAATGACATTTATAATATGTAAACTGTTATTTTAAGTTGTAATAATATTTCAGTTTTACAGTATTTTTGAACAAATAAATGCAGCTTTGGTGAGCAAAAGAGACTTCTTTCAAAAACATTAAAAAAAACAATCCCAAACTTTTGAACGGTATTGTATATCCATCCAATATTTGCCAATAAATCAATTAATCAATCACTAATATTGGCTAATAATCATTAGCAGTATGTAGTGTATCCCTAACTACGATCATACT
Source organism: Megalobrama amblycephala (assembly GCF_018812025.1). Lineage (NCBI taxonomy): Eukaryota > Metazoa > Chordata > Actinopteri > Cypriniformes > Xenocyprididae > Megalobrama > Megalobrama amblycephala. Next base: position 28,580,212 of record NC_063053.1, on the reverse strand, counting down.
GCACTTCATAGTTCAGCTGCAGGTAAATCAAACTCCAAGAATACATATTGTATCATAATCAAACTACAGATAAATATCAAAAGTAGTATAAATAGACAGTTCTTGATTGTTCTTGTCCCTCTGTCTTCTCTTCAAGCCTTTTTTGAGCTATGTTCTGTACGGTCTGGTCGGGTCAGTAGGACTGTTAACTCACTACCTGTTGCCCCAGATGAGGAAGCAGTTACCCTGGTACTGCTTCTCACACCCGCTGCTCAAAACCAGGGAGTACTATCAGTTTGAAATCCGGGGTGAGTCACACTACAGATGTTAAATTCTGTGTACTGCTATTTAAAGACATAGCTTTTATTCTCCGGGGACTCCGTTAGCATTAACTGTACTGATGTGCATGTGTTCTCTGTGCAGGTGCAGCCCATGTCATGTGGTTTGAGCGTGCCCATGTGTGGCTGCTGTTTGTGGAGAAAAACATCCTGTATCCACTCATTGTGCTTAATGAGCTGAGTGGCAGCGCACAGGAGCTCGCCAGCCCCAAGAAGCTCAACACAGAGTCAGTATTACCTCTTCTGTCTGACCTCCTGTCTTCTGTCCTTTTTATTCAGTGTTACGGTTGTTTTTTATTGAATAACTGATTGACTGTCTGCATCTGATCATTGTGTATTAGCTAAATGTTGTCTGTACTATCATTTACAAGCAATCAATTCATTCTCTCTCTCTTTCTCAGAGTCGGAGCTCTAGTGATAACTGTCGCTGGGCTGAAGCTGCTGCGTTCTTCCTTCAGTAGTCCAACATATCAGTATGTCACTGTCCTCTTCACGGTCCTGTTCTTCACGTTTGATTACCAGCAGTTCTCCGAGACATTGCTGCTGGACCTTTTCATTATGTCCATCGTTTTCAGCAAGGTCAGTTCTTATAGTATAGATTTTTGTCTTGATTTTTTTTTTTTTTCTTTCTTCTTTCAGGAGTTTGATATAGGCTATGCCCTCTGATGAAGTACAGAGTTGAAGAATGAAGACTCTTGTAGCTTTCAGTTAGTTATTGTATCCTAATATTTTAGACAAATTGGTAGATTCATTACTAACCAACATAAATCAGATAAGAAAGAGATAGCTCTCTGGAATACTTGATTTTGATTGATCAATTACTGCTGTGGTCAAATATTTATGAATGATGACTGTTTAACCATTGTCCCAGGCAACCAAATAGCTTATTTTATTTTATTGTATTCTAAAAAGCAGTATTAAGCAGCATAATGTAAAGTCATTCAATACCACAAAATAAACCCCCTCAGATGATACAACCAGGGCTTGACATTAACACCCACCAACCCGCCAAATGCGGGTGGATTTTCAGCAGTGGCGTGTAACGCAGTCACTCATACAAGCCACTTTAGTGGGTTGAATTTTTATAATATATTCATTTTTCAATTGTAGTCTTTTAAAAAAGGCATCTGAAATGATAAACTAAGTGCAATGTACTGTTGTCAAGAATACAGATTTTTTTGAAGCATATCGACACTGAAATATCTGAAACGCTTCCAATACTCATTTTCCGCAGCATAGACACACGATACCAGCTGCGCTTTCTCACTCTCTCATCTCCCCGACAGCGAGTTGACACACAAACCTGCCTCCCCTCACTCACTCGTTTCATTTGCTCCAGATGAATATTGTTTGTGTTGCTGGGCTTGAATTTTAGTTTGGGATTGCTTGTATTGCGCATAATTTTACTAATTCCTGCAGATTTTGTGATCACACTTTGGGCAAAATGTGCACATAAAGCCACCTCTCAGTACTAAATTGAGTTCTTTTTTGCTGCTTATTGAGCTTAAACAGTCAAATACACACAAAATAATGTCAAAATGCCGGTCATGGCGAGTATTCACGTAAACGCATGCGTAACAGTATAATGGATCAGTGCGTCAGGTCTTAAAGTGACAGCAGCCTAATATACCTGCAGCCAAATTATGAGATAATATAAAAATATCTATATGGCAGATTTTCCCCATGGTATTGATGTCAAAATTGTGGCCAGTGAAAATCCTGAGTGGCTAGTAACTATTGAAAATCAATTAATGTCAAGCCCTGGATACAACACCCTCTGCATTATCCCTCACATATTGCCAGTTTGTTGTTGTTGTTGTTTTTTTAGACACTTTGCAAAGTCTGTATTGTATAATTGTGTGATTTATTTTGTTTTGTAGTTATGGGAGCTCTTTTATAAGTTGAAGTTTGTTTATACCTACATTGCGCCGTGGCAGATTACCTGGGGCTCTGCCTTCCATGCCTTCGCCCAGCCGTTTGCAGTGCCACGTATCCTTATCACACACTGTGTTTCAGATTTAACATATTTTACAGGCCTTGTCAAACTCGAGTGTCTTTGTGATTCTTGCTGTTTTTCCTTGACTCCGCCCCCCTCCAGACTCTGCCATGTTGTTTGTGCAGGCCATTGTGTCTGCTGTGTTCTCCACTCCATTAAACCCTTTTCTTGGCAGTGCCATTTTCATCAGCTCCTACGTACGACCTGTGCGCTTCTGGGAGAGAGAATACAAGTAAGACATTCAGTGTATATCAGCGCCTCCGGTTTTCTTTTTCCTTTTTTAGCCCTTTGTTGATTTAATTTCTGTGTTTCAGTACTAAGCGAGTCGATCACTCCAACACTAGACTTGCCTCACAGCTTGACAGAAACCCAGGTACTGGTTTACCTACAGTATCTGTTAAAATTGTAGAATCATTCTTAATTTAGTTTCTTGCCCTTGGAGGTATAGATTTGTGTAAACCTGTATTGTCTCATCTCATTTCTCATGTTGTCAGGTTCAGATGATAATAATCTGAACTCCATCTTCTATGAGCATTTGACGCGTTCCCTGCAGCATTCTCTGTGCGGAGATCTGCAGCTGGGCCGCTGGGGAAACTACACCACCGGAGACTGCTTCATCCTGGCATCTGATTACCTCAACGCTCTCGTTCACCTTGTCGAGATCGGCAACGGTCTCATCACCTTCCAGCTCAGAGGACTTGAGTTCAGGGGTGAGGAGAGGAAAAGACAAGAGAGATTATGAGATTATAAGAAATGTACCAAATCAGCATATTAGAATGATTTCTGAAGGATCATGTGACTGTGAAGACTGGAGTAATGATGCTGCCATCACAGGAATAAATGGAATTTTGAAATATGTTAAAATAGAGAAAACAGTTTAAATTTTAATGATATTTCACAATATTACTGCTTTTACTGTACTTTTGTTCAAATAAATCAGCTTGGTGAGCATACAAGACTTCTTTCAAAAACATAAATAAAATCTTACCGACCCCAAATCTTTTAAAGGTGCCATCGAATTGAAAATTGAATTTACCTCGGCATAGCTGAATAACAAGAGTTCAGTACATGGAAATGACATACAGTGAGTTTCAAACTCCATTGTTTCCTCCTTCTTATGTAAATTTGATTTGTTTAAAAGACCTCCGAAGAACAGGGGAATCTCAACATAACACAGACTGTTACGTAACAGTCGGGGTGTACGCCCCAATATTTGCATATGCCAGCCCATGTTCCCAACATTATGAAAGGCATTAGACAAGGGCAGCCAGTATTAACGTCTGGATGTGCACAGCTGAATCATCAGACTAGGTAAGCAAGCAAGGACAATAGCGAAAAATGGCAGATGGAGCAATAATAACTGACATGATCCATGATATCATGATATTTTTAGTGATATTTGTAAATTGTCTTTCTAAATGTTTTGTTAGCATGTTGCTAATGTACTGTTAAATGTGGTTAAAGTTACCATCGTTTCTTACTGTATTCACGGAGACAAGAGCCGTCGCTATTTTCATTTTTAAACACTTGCAGTCTATATAATTCATAAACACAACTTCATTCTTTATAAATCTCTCCAACAGTGTAGCATTAGCCGTTAGCCACGGAGCACCATCAAACTCATTCAGAATCAAATGTAAACATCCAAATAAACACTGTACTGTACTGTACTTACACTTTGTAAAGATCCATTTTGAGGGTTATATTAGCTGTGTGAACTTTGTTTATGCAATGATAGAGTCGAGAGCTCGGGAGGGGGCGGAGAGCGCGAGCATTTAAAGGGGCCGCAGCCCTGAATCGGCGCATTTCTAATTATGCCCCAAAATAGGCAGTTAAAAAAAATGTTTAAAAAAAATCTATGGGGTATTTTGAGCTGAAACTTCACAGACACATTCAGGGGACACCTTATTATTACATCTTGTAAAAAAAAAACGTTCGATGGCACCTTTAAAGGTAGAGTATGTTTTAAAAGGTATACTTCTTGAAAATGTAATAGATGATGTAAAAACAGGATTTTGCTTGTTCTTTTTGTATCAAATGGCACAATATACTCTAAATTTAGAAATTAAAGCTCTCTCCCCAATCCACCCTCACGATTTGAAGAAATTAAGCCGCAAAAACAGGTCATTCAGAAATCATTACGTTAGTAATGTCACAACCATGAGCACATTAACATAACTGACCACAGTAGCAATGCCTGTCCAGTATTCATCAACTTGGTGAGGGTTTGGTTACTGATATTTGGAGGTGCATGGTTCAAATGGGTTTTAAGTTTGATTTCAAGGGGAAAAACATAACATTTTAAGAGTTATAATTTTGAAATGATTATATGATTCTAGTTGAAAGATTCTGTCTTATTTATTTATTTTTTTTCTATTTCTATCTCAGGGACATACTGCCAGCAGAGGGAGGTGGAGGCGATAACAGAGGGAGTTGAAGAAGATGAAAGCTGTTGTTGCTGTGAGCCTGGTCATCTCCCCCATCTGCTGTCCTTTAACGCTGCGTTTGGACAGCGCTGGTTGGCCTGGGAGGTTCTGGTCACCAAATACGCCCTGGAGGGCTACAGCATCACAGATAACAGTGCCGCGTCTATGCTGCAGGTGTTTGATCTGCGGCGAATCCTCACCACCTACTACGTTAAGGTCAGCAGACAAATCTTGCTGTTCTGTACCAAACTGCTCTGTTTCAAAACTGGCTAGGTGAGGTTTAACAAAATAATGTTCTGAAATTGTGTTTAAAATCATTTATTATTTATGTGTTTGTATGTGTGTAGGGCATCATTTACTATGTCATCGCGTCTCCTAAACTGGAGGAGTGGCTGGCGAACGAAGCCTTATTGGAGGGCTTGAAGAGCTGCGGAGAGAGAAACTATGTTGACTTGGATCCAACCTTTAACCCCAATATTGATGAAGACTATGACCACAGACTAGCTGGAATCTCCAGAGACAGTTTCTGCTCCGTCTACCTCAGCTGGATCCAGTACTGCAACTCTCGGAGAGAGAAGGTAAACACATGCTCACCTGCACTATATTGCTGATGAATAAGGCTGATAAGTTTCAAGTAATCTACAAGTAAAATTTTTTAAGAAAGAAGTCTCTTAAGCTCACTAAGGCTGCATTTATTTGATCAAAAATACAGTAAAACAGCAATATATATAGCAGTATTATTCAATTTAAAATAGTTGTTTTCGACTTTAATATATTTTAAAATGTAGTTTATTCCTGTGATGGTAAAGCTGAATTTTCAGCATCATTACTCCAGTCTACAGTGTCACATGATCCTGCAGAAACCATTCTAATATCATGCTGATTTGGTGCTCAAGAAACATTTCTTATCATTATCAGTGTTGAAAATGATTGTGCTGCTTAATATTTTTGTGAATTTTTTTTTTTTTTTTTTTTTTTTTTTTTCAAGATTTGTTGATGAAAAGAAAGTTTAAAAGAACAGCATTTATTTGAAAGAGAAGTCTTTTGTAACATTATAAATGTCTTTTTCAGCCACTTTTGATTGATTTAATGCATCCTTGATGAATAAATGTATTTATTTATTTAAAAAAAAAAACAATCTTACTGACCCCAAACTTTTGAATGGAAGTTTGACAAATTTTTACATTCCCATGGCCTCTCTCACTCTCTTTCTTTCAGCCACTGGACAGTGAGAAAGACTCTCCACTGGTTTTGTTGTGTTATGGTTTGTGTGTTTTGGGAAGGAGAGCTCTGGGAACTGCATCTCACCATATGTCCAGGTGAGGGTGCAAAAATCCTTTATTGTGCTGGAGATTTCCCAAAAAGCTTGTTATACAGACACTGTTTGCGGTTTGTGTATGCAAGTTTATTCTGATGATATGTGTTTGTGTTCTTACAGTAATCTAGAGTCGTTCCTGTACGGGCTGCATTCCTTGTTTAAGGGAGATTTCCGGATCTCATCTGTGAGAGATGAATGGATATTTACTGACATGGAACTGCTGAGGAAGGTGGTTGTGCCTGGAATTCGCATGTCACTCAAACTGCACCAGGTGAGATGCGTGTGAGATGAATGTCATCTGTTCTCTGTGAAATGTGACTTGTATTATTTTACGTGTTTAGAATCAGGGCTTAAAAACGGGGAAAAAAAAATTCAATCGTTCCACTCCGAGCAGAATCTGTATTTTAACGTTTCTGTTCCAGCGCTCCTTCCTTCGTATTATAAACGTTCCGAAACCGGTTTGATTAGAAACAATAACGGCTAATAACGTTATTTTCATTTTATTTTTGCATGTAGCCTACTTAATAATAATAATAATAATAATAATAATATTAATAATAATAATATTTTAGAGAGTGTATTGGCCGTCTTAGCCAATAGGCCTACAATTAGTCTATTATATCTATCTATTATAACAAGATTCTGTCCAAATGTAAACCTATTAAACGAAAGGAAAATTTTTTTATAAATTAAAGTATTGTTTCAAGATATTTCTTCTTCTGTAATGAATAACTAATTAATAACTGTGCTAGATTTAACCCTTTCGAGTGTGAGTTTAAAATATTTTTAAACATTATATGGCTGAAAACACTGCATAGCTGTGATATATGACAAGAGCTGCGCGCGTCCGTCTCGCAGCCAAAGTGCGAAAGCTCAGTTTGAATCTGGCAGTTATGTGACGTCGCTGAACGTTCGAAATCCCATATGTGGGACCGTACCGCTCAAAGGGTTAAGGGCATTTTAAGCGAACGAGAAGCGTGTGAAGTGCGGAAGCTCAAGCGGTTGCCGTGGTAACGAACAATGCCCGCTAAAGAAAAATTTTTACTGTATGAATATTGTATTAAAAACAAGAGCTAAAAACCTAACAAAATTATAAACTTAACTAAATTATGCTCAGTTTTTGTATATATACAAAAAATATATTTTCGCTTGGTGGTCTTTTTATCTTTCATATATTGACGTGAAGCATCTTGGCAAGCGCTTCAGCTTGAGCTGCCCTCCGTCTGCTGTCTATCCCACTGAAAATGAACTGGGATCTCATGGTTGTACTGTAGCCGACCAAGTAAAATGCACCCCTGACCATGGGTATAGTGTATATTAAAGGTGCTGAAGAACATGTTTTCAAAAGATGTAATGTGAGTCTTAAGTGTCCCTTGAATGTGTCTGTGAAGTTTCAGCTCAAAATACCCCATAGTTTTTTTTTTTTTATTAATTTTTTTAACTGCCTACCATTATAAATTCGCCGATTCAGGGTACACGGCCCCTTTAAATCTCTTGCTCCACGCCCCAAGAGCTCGTGCTTGCCTTAAACACCATAAACAAAGTTCACACAGCTAATATAACCCTCAAAATGGATCTTTACAAAGTGTTCGTCATGCAGCATGTCTAATCGCGTTAGTACAGTGTTTATTTGGATGTTTACATTTGATTCTGAATGAGTTTGATAGTGCTCCGTGGCTAAAGCTAACATTACACACTGTTGGAGAGATTAATAAAGAATGAAATTGTGTTTATGAATTATACAGACTGCAAGTGTTTAAAAATGAAAATAGCGACGGCTCTTGTCTCCGTGAATACAGTAATAAACTATGGTAACTTTAACCACATTTAACAGTACATTAGCAACATGCTAACGAAACATTTAGAAAGACAATTTACAAATATCACTAAAAATATCATGATATCAATGATCATGTCAGTTATTATTGCTCCATCTGCCATTTTTCGCTGTTGTTCTTGCTTGCTTACCTAGTCTGATGATTCAGCTGTGCACAGATCCAGACGTTAATACTGCCTGCCCTTGTCTAATGCATTGAACATGGGCTGGCATATGCAAATATTGGGGGTGTACACCCCGACTGTTACGTAACTGTTATTCGCCTGTTCTTCAGGGGGACATTTAAACAAATGAGATTTATATGAGGAAGGAGGAAACAATGGAGTTTGAGACTCACTGTATGTCATTTCCATGTACTGAACTCTTGTTATTTAACTATGCCCAGGTAAATTCAATTTTTGAATCTAGGGCACCTTTAATAAAATAAAGTAATAACGAATAAGTAGGTAAATACAAACAACCTGGACAATGTGCCAAATCAGCCAGGCCACCGGGATTTCACTTTTCCCAGCTGTTCGCGATGGCCAGTCCGAGACTGCGTTATATTTAGAACAGTTAGGCCTATATTAATAATAAAAATGATAGCACTTCGGGTGGAAAAGGTCATCCTCTGTGTTCAGTCTTTTAAACTACTCCTCAACATGCATATAGTGTAAATAAAGCAGTTACATCAATGAGATGATAGTAGTCCGCGGCCACACCCCCGTGCTAACGGTACAGCCCACGGCGCAAATTACAAGACAAAACATGGAAAAATAGAAAATCGGTTAGATTTCATTTACTCAAATGATTGTTTCTAAAGTCATAATTTAGCAAAAGTATCTATTAAAGAAGTACACGAAAAATGAAAAATAAACGGCTGGTTTCATTTTTGCATTTGCATTGTATGGTCTGAAAACTGAATTGTGAAGCGTTACACCGACCTGTTTCCTTTCCTAGATCTTTGGACTGCGCCACAATGAACCACCTTCGTTTTGTTAATCTGTAGACCTAATTTTTTAGCCTATAGGCCTAAATATTGCCTTTTATTTTATGTGTTATGTAGGTAGGCCTAGTTTTCTCCGTTCACAGAAGCACTGCAGATGTATGATGTGATGTTGAAAATTGTACTATTGTGCAAATTTCGCTGGTTTCAAAACGCACAACAAGCTGCATTACTTGAAATTCATTTTCACTTAAATGTAGGCCTAATACTTGACGGTTGGTGACATATATCATCGGAAAAACTAATGCCAGGGCATTGCCATTGTGACTTACCTAACCTATGATGACTTGACAGCTGGGCTGTGTTCAGCCCTGATAAAACGTTGCAAAACGTTTTTTAAACGGAAACGGTGATGCATTGAACACCCTGTTCTGATGACGCAAGAGTTGTAACTATGGCAGCTGAGAAGGCCATACTTTGTGTTATTTTTGAAGAATTTTCAGAGCCTGATGAAATCGGTATAAATACATGTTCAATACTGCAAAATACACTCGATGTTACAGTCACTGCCCTTGCCATCCAGAATAAAACATCTCAATTGAGTGAAGGGATTTGTGGAAACTTATAATTATTGTGATACAACATTTGCCTTGCATTTGAGCATGAAAAGACAAACATTTCAGGTGAAGGATAATCCACTTCTTACCTCTTATCAGGCTTATCATTATTGCTGATCACTGTTGTTGTGCTATGATATTGTAATATTTACCATTATATAATCAGAGGAGTATAGAAAAGTTTATGAAAGTGTCACTTCACAATACAACAGCAAAATATATAAATATAGTATTTTTTTTGTTACATTAATACCCATTGTGCGAGCTTGGGCTGACATTTCTGACACGCCCACCAAACAAGAGAAAACGTATCTCAAACCCGTTGCACACCGTTTCCAGGAAACATGTCGTTCAACCCGGAAAATGTAGCAAAACGTTGTGCACCGGTTTGAGCTTGAACGTGCCCCTGGGCTGAGTGCGTGAGTGAGGGCATTTCACTCACGTTGCATAGGCTGTACTATTTGAATTCGTGATTGGTTGACTGCCAAATTAAAATATTAAACGGAATGATAAAATAACGTTATTAACTGGTTAATGGCCATTTCAAATTAGCGTTTCTGTTCAGAATGATTACATTTGAATTCGTTACCTGCTTTTGGTTACGTTCCGGTAACCAAATTTCGTTCGTTTCCCATTTTCGTTTTCGTTCCTTGAACCGGTTCAGAGCCCTTTTTAGAATACATTTTAATCTTTTTAATTTAATGAGAGTTAATCTCTCTCTGCAGGATCACTTCACCTCCCCTGATGAGTATGAGGAATCATCGGTGTTGTTTGAGGCGATTTCTTCTCACACGAGCAGACGCTGGTGATCGCTCATGAGGGTGACCCGGCCTGGCGCAGTGCCGTCCTGTCCAACTCTCCCTCTCTGCTCGCCCTCAGACACGTGTTGGACGAAGGGACCAACGAATACAAGATCATCATGCTTAACAGACGTTACCTCAGCTTCAGGGTCATAAAGGTGAGGGCAAAAAGACAGGATAAAATAGATTAAAGTAGACTGATGGAAAAGTCAACTTTATTAAGACATAAATGATTTTATGTTTTTGCATGTGCATTCTTAGGTGAATAAGGAGTGTGTGCGTGGCCTGTGGGCGGGGCAGCAGCAGGAATTGGTGTTTTTGCGGAACCGAAACCCGGAGCGTGGAAGCATCCAGAACGCCAAGCAAGCACTACGCAACATGATCAACTCTTCGTGCGACCAGCCAATAGGATACCCAATATATGTGTCACCCCTGACAACATCTTACTGTAATACACACCCCCAGCTTGGACACATACTGGGAGGACCAATTAGCATCGCCAACATACGAAACTTTATCGTCAACACGTGGCACAGGTGTGTGTGTGGTTGAATGAGAGAGAATGGATGTGTTTTATTTGGTGTCATAATAACAGCGCTTATCTCTCTTACTGAAGACTGCGTAAGGGTTGCGGTGCTGGATGTAACAGTGGCGGGAATGTTGAAGATTGTGATGCCGGTGGCTTGTCGTGTGGCAGTGGGAATTCTGGGAATTCTGGGACAGGAGCGAGTGATTCCCAGCACAGCTCAGGACCTACAGCACTGCACGCTTACACACCTCATTCTCTGGGTAAACACACAGTCAATGCTTAGACATTATTTATTGGTTGAATACATATAATTATGATGTATTTTGTATTCTAATGAGGCCTTACCTGGGTAATATTTGGTTATATATAGTTTTTAGGTTTAGCGTGACACTATATAGGTATAATATACATTCACCAGCCACTTTATTAGGTTCACCTTTTAACGCAAATATCTAATCAGCCATCCAATCCAATCACATTGCAACAACTCAATGTACACTGCATTCCAAATTATTATGCAAGTGACATATCAGTAAGATTTCAGTACAATAAACATTCAGATTTTAGTTTTTCCTAAGAAAATGTTTGTTTGTTTATTTATCCATGTCTTTTTAGATAACTGGTATCAATCTCAGACAAAATCATTTGCCAGATCTATGGAAACCCTACTTAGAGGTTGTTCCACATTATTAAGCAAGTCACAGTTCTACAGTTCTCATGCAATATGGGGAGGAAGAAAGATCTTTCTGAAGATGAAAAGCATGAAATGGTGCAATGTTGTGCAAAAGGCATAAAAACAACTAATATTGTGTGAAAACTGAATGGAGATTATTGATGGAGATAAACTTTCCTTAATAAGCCTTTATCTGACCGAGTTCTGCTGTGCTCTAAATCACTCACAAATCTTATGATAATTTGATAATCTCCATTCAGTTTTACACAATATTAGTTGTTTTCATGCCTTTTGCACAACATTGCACCATTTCATGCTTTTCATCTTCAGAAAGATCTTTCTTCCTCCCCATATTGCATGAGAACTGTAGAACTGTGACTTGCTTAATAATGTGGAACAACCTCTAAGTAGGGTTTCCATAGATCTGGCAAATGATTTTGTCTGAGATTGATACCAGTTATCTAAAAAGACATGGATAAATAAACAAACAAACATTTTCTTAGAAAAACTAAAATCTGAATGTTTATTGTACTGAAATCTTACTTGCATAATAATTTGGAATGCAGTGTATTTAGGCATGTAGACATGGCCAAGACAATCTGCTGAAGTTCAAACTGAGCATCAGAATGAGGAAGAAAGGTGTTTTTTAAGCCTCGTTCAGACTGTCAGTCCAAATCCAATTTTTGTGCATATCCAATTGGAATTGGATCATATTTAGCAAGTGTGAACGGCAAAAAATCACATCCATTTCAAGCTTTAAAATTTTATTCAAATCGCATTTCTGGAAATCCGTTTGAGTCTGACTTCTCTAATCGGATTTTGTGTGGTTTATTTGACTTTCTCACACCATGTAAAACGTAAACATGTCAGACAATGTCATAGGAAACATGCTGAAAGTCGCTGCAGAAACAAGATTGTGTTGTTGCAAAGTGCCAGTCGAGCAGAGACGTGTTGAATTTTAAGAGTGGTGGAGATGAAGGCACAGAATTAATTGTCTAAATAAGACAAATGTATTGCAAACCTCTCCTCATTGTCATAGAAATCAATGCAGGTATTCCAGAAAACAAAAGAGCGCCACGGGACACACAAATCCGATCCGAACAATTGAGATACGTAGTCAATAATTTAGATCAGATTCCAGATTCGGCTACACAAATAATCGAATTTGGACTGACCGTGTGAACAGCCTGAGTGACTTTGAACGTGGCATGGTTGTTGGTGCCAGATGTGCTTGTCTGAGTATTTCAGAAACTGCTGATCTACTGGGATTTTCATGCACAACCATCTCTGGGGTTTACAGAGAATGGTTCCAAAAAGAGAAAATATCGATTGAGCGGTGCATTTGACAAATTACAATTGGCTGTCTCAACTGCATCATGCCTAGGCCTATTAGTGGCACTGTTTTTTTTCTTTCTGCCACAGTGGCAGATCTGTGGGTGAAAATGCCTTGTTGATGCCAGAGGTCAGAAGAGATTCAAGCTGGTTCGAGCTGATAGAAAGGCAACAGTAACTTAATGAACCACTCGTTACAACCGAGGTCAGCAGAAGAGCATCTCTGAATGCACAACACGTCAAACCTTGAAGCAGATGGGTTACGGCAGCAGAAGACACACCGGGTCAGCTAAGAACAGGAAACTGAGGCTACAATTCACATCTGCTCACCAAAATTAGACAATAGAAGATTGGAAAAACGTTGCCTGGTCTGATGAGTCTCGATTTCTGCTGCAACATTCAGATGTTGAGGTCAGAATTTGGCATAAACAACATGAAAGTATGGATCCATCCTGCCTTCTATTGATGGTTCAGGCTGGTGGTTGTGTAATTGTGTGGGGGATATTTTCTTGGCACACTTCGGTAGAGCACCTTTGGGATGGGAGATTCACATCATTGATGTGCAGCCGACAAATCTGCAGCAACTGTGTGATGCTATCATGTTAATATGGCCCAAATTGTCTGAGGAATATTTTCACACCTTGTTGAATCTTTGACATGAAGAATTTAGGCAGTTCTGAAGGCAAAAGGGTGTCCAACCTGGTACTAGCAAGGTAGACCCAATAAAGTGGCTGGTGCATGTATGTTTATTAAGCATTTGCAACAGTCAAAACTAGAAAAGGAAAGTTCATCAAAACAAACATTGCATGTTGTTGTATCAAAATGTTTTGTGAAAGTTATTTAGGCCTTATGTAATTTCAATCTTTTCAGATAGATAGAGACAGACAGATGGATGGATAAATATTGTCAAATAATAAAGTAAGTAACTTGCAATCTCTCTCTTCAGGTACAAGTCAGAGTTCACAGTCTGTTCAGTCTGGTTTGGTGCGTCAGTCTCCTGCTCGTGCATCTGTTGTGAGTCAGTCGTCCTCATATCGCCACAGCAGCAGCCGCCAGTCTTCGCTCCGCACGTCTGTCACGGGTCTGGAGCCCTGCAGACGTTCCTCCAGCAGCCAGCTCTCTCTCCGTACACTGCCCACTTCCCTGCAACTCCGCCTGGGCACCAACGCTTCAGCCGCCAACCTTGACCCACCCGGCCCCTCCAGCTCTCTCTCCGCTCACTCCATCCCGCCCTGCAAACGACACGCCCACACGCTCGCAGGCCTGCTGGGAAACGAAGCCTTAGGGCTGGGGACGGACAACCATCCTCACCCCCATCATCATCTTCACTACATCCACCATCATCATCACAATCCCTCGCTGTCCTGTCTGAGGAGGGACGACATCTCTTACAGGGTGCAGGTGAGCGTCTGGCTTTCTTGTATTTGGCCCTTTTATTAGTGCGAAATTTGTTACGATGAAGTGTATGCATTTTTGTGTGTAGATTGTGGATGTGAGTCAGGTGTTGGATGTGATGAATCATCCCAAGAGGAAGGAGCTGGTTTGGCCAGATGAGAGCATGAGACTGAGATCTGGACGTAACTTCTGGAGAGAGTGGAGTCCCCTAGAAGGCATGGAGGGTCATGTGCGTACATCACACAACAGTGTTTTCTGTATTTGAAATAAATATGAAATAAAAAAGCCATATCCTTATTAAATGAAATATATATAGATGTATATGAAGAGTTCAGGTGCAAAAGCCACTAAATGCCACCTCCGTCAAAAATGAAATACTTTCGCTTCAATTCCGCTAAATCCCAGCGTCAGCCCATTCAGAAAAAACTGTTCGTTGACAGAGACCGCTAAACGCCACTTTCCTTTGTCAGCAAAAGCCTCTAAGTCCACAGAAGAACCAATCGAAAGACGTGAATCGAATGAGTTCAAGATGAATGACGGTGTGCGTATGAGCCGGCTTTCAATTGCAGAGCTGCAAGTTTTTATCATGTTTTGTCCAACATTACGTTGGCAATGACAGGATTTCGCGAGTAGCAAGTAAACACAAAAGTGTTCCTTTTGCTGCTGTAAAACTGACAGAAACTGATGTTTTACTATGTCATGTTATCCAAAGAGGTGGATTTTTGCAAAAAAAAAAATTGTTAAATACCAATGACTAAAGTAACATTCTTGAAAATAAGGCATTTCAATAACTGACTAATAACGTTTCCATTGCCATTAAAGTGAAATGACTGAACCTAAAAATAGGAGCCTGGTAAAAAAAATGCTCATTTAAAAGAAAACATGTCAGATGGACTTAGATGTTTTTGCAATGGAATTATTATTGTTGACAATTATTTTAATTATTTTAATGACAACTAGATAAAAAAGTTTGTCGAGACAAACTTTAAGTTGGCTTGAAAAAGCCGGTCCAGAAAGTTTGAAACAGTTTTAAAAGTTTTCAGTTTGAAAGTTTCAGTTTTAGTTTAGTAATTTTGATAGAGTACTAGGGTGCTCTGTGTGGTTGCTAAGGTGTTGCTATGCAGTTGCTAGGGTACTCTGAGTGGTTGCTAAGATGTTGCTATGTGGTTGCTAGGGTACTCTGGGTGGTTGCTAGTGTATTGCTATGCAGTTGCTAGGGTACTCGGGATGGTTGCTAAGGTATTCTGGGTGGTTGCTAGGGTGTTGCTACTCGGTTGCTAGGGTGTTGCTGTGCGGTTGCTAAGGTACTCAGGGTGGTTGCTAGGGTGTTGCTATGTGGTTGCTAGGGTACTCGGGGTGGTCGCTATGGTGTTGCTATGCGGTTGCTAGGGTACTCAGGGTGGTCGCTAAGGTGTTGCTATGTGGTTGCTAGGGTACTCGGGTGGTTGATAGGGTGTTGATAGATAGATAGATAGATAGATAGATAGATAGATAGATAGATAGATAGATAGATAGATAGAGATTCAATGAGTTTAAATGGATTAGAAATAGTACATAGAATGGCACTTGAGTCTAATTGAGTTTTTGAGTCTAATGGGCTTCCATAGTTTAAAGGTGCCCTCGAATGAAAAATTGAATTTATCTTGGCATAGTTAAATAACAAGAGTTCAGTACATGGAAAAGACATACAGTGAGTCTCAAACTCCATTGTTTCCTCCTCCTCATATAAATCTCATTTGTTTAAAAGACCTCAGAAGAACAGGCGAATCTCAACATAACACTGACTGTTACGTAACAGTCGGGGTGTACGCCCCCAATATTTGCATATGCCAGCCCACGTTTCCAACATTATAAAAGGCATTAGACAAGGGCAGCCAGTACTAACGTCTGGATGTGCACAGCTGAATCATCAGACTAGGTAAGCAAGCAAGGACAACAGCGAAAAATGGCAGATGGAGCAATAATAACTGACATGATCCATGATAACATGATATTTTTAGTGATATTTGTAAACTGTCTTTCTAAATGTTTCGTTAGCATGTTGCTAATGTACTGTTAAATGTGGTTAAAGTTACCATTGGTTATTACTGTATTCACGGAGACAAGAGAGCCATCGCTATTTTCATTTTTAAACACTTGCAGTCTGTATAATTCATAAACACAACTTCATTCTCTATAAATTTCTCCAACAGTGTAGCATTAGCCGTTAGCCACGGAACACTATCAAACTCATTCAGAATCACATGTAAACAATATAACAGTATACAATACTCACATAATCCGACGCGTGCATGCCGCATGCATGACGAACACTTTGTAAAGATCCATTTTGAGGGTTATATTAGCTGTGTAAACTTTAAGGCACTGTTCAAGGCAAGCGCGAGCTCTGTGGGCGGAGAGCACGGGATTTAAAGGGGCCACAGCATAAAATCGGCGCGTTTATAATGATGCCCCAAAATAGGCAGTTAAAAAAATTAATTAAAAAAAATCTATGGGGTATTTTGAGCTGAAACTTCACAGACACATTCAGGGGACACCTTAGACTTATATTACATCTTTTAAAAACACAATCTAGGGCACCTTTAAATTTGAATTTTGACAGTTGGAGTTTGAACAGTCTTGGCTAATTTGAACATTCCGTCAATGAAAGTCAATGGGATTTTTCCAAGCTTTAACAGTCTTTTTTAGGAAAACCGTAATTCGGTTCAGTTAGAAACGATATAGCACACCAAGTCAGAACAGTCTGAAGGGCTGACCTGAGTTTGGAGTATGTAGAGTTAAAGCTCTAGGAGGAGTTGGAGTTGGAAATTTTAGTCTCAGAAGAAAATAGCATAACAGTAAGTTGGCTTTTTCAAGCCAACTTAATTAAAGGGATAGTTCACCCAAAATTGAAAATTATCTCATAATTTACTCGCCCTCAAGCCATCCTATGTGTATATTACTATCTTTTTTCAGACAAACACAATCAGAGATATACTTAAAAATATCCTGGCTCTTCCAGGCTTTATAATGGTAGTGAAGGGGGGTCCAGATTTTTAAGTATAAAAAATAATCCATACTGCTCTAGGGGGTTAATAAAGGCCTTCTGAAGCTTCCGGCGGACAACCAGATGCATCAAGTCGACTTGCACCAAATGAGTAATCCTCTGACACGATGTAGGATTAGCGTAAGATTAGATGCCTCTCGCGGTACAAATTGGGCTGTGCAACAAACTCAAGCTCCTCTTTTCTTATATCAAAATCCTCTGACATTTCTCTTTAAAAATTCTCATTTTAGACTTCTAATTCATGACCGGTGTTTTGTTTTGCTCCATCCTCTGCACTCCCGCATTCGTTAAATTCATTATGCAAAATCTCAAAAAAAAGTAAAAGAAAAAAAGTAAAAGAAAAAAAGTAATTTTTTCTTTTGATTTTCAGTTGTAATATGATCCAGGTATGTTTTTAGACATTCACCCTACTATCCTAATTTCCCACTACTCTCTCTCTCTCCATAGGTGGTTCATCGTTGGGTGCCTTGCAGTCGTGATCCGGTTAGTCGGTCTCACATTGATAAGACCATCCTGCTGGTCCAGGTGGATGATAAACTGGTTCCCATTATAGAGACGGGAGTGATTGAACTGGGGGCAGAGGTGTGAGAACACACTCATCTAATGTCAGGCCAGAGGAAGAATGAGGCCACACTCACTTCCAGCTGCTGATCGGGCGCAGGAATCCAGGGAATCGTGCAAATGGAGAACATACACACTCACACGCTGTAAGAAGCACACTTGCTCGAATCTGGACAGAAAGCTGCCTTGCTCTGTGTTCCTCGGATATGCTGCATGAGAGATCAGCTCCTGTAAACTCTTCTCTCTCTTTTTCTCTCCTTTATGAGCAGCTGCGGTCTCGTTCTGTTTCTTGGGTTCTATGCATCTCATCAGCTGTCTGTAAACACATGCAAACTCACAGGGAACACTAAAGCCAAGCTTAATGTACACGCAGAGAAAGCAGTTTTTTTTATTTTTTATTATTATTATAGCTATAATCAAGTTTTATTTTGTATTTTCTGCCAAAACAAGTCAGGTGCACTGTGCTGCCCTGGACATGCAGTGAATCATGTGACAGACTGTGTTTTTCTAGCTGCCAAGAAAGACAGATGATTGCAGTGAGGATGATGATGATAAAACGGAAGCAGGTGCTTCCAATACAGAGCTCTCTTATGTCATACTTATATTTTATCCTCTTTTATTTTGATGAGGATCCATTTGATAACAAAGAGACAAGTGTTATGAGGAACTTTAACTTGCACTATGATTTGTTTTATTTTTGTTTTTGATTTGCAGCTGTGCACTACTTTCTAAGATCACACATTATTTATTCCTCCACGGTTTGAATCGCCATGGTTACCGTTGCCTTTGGAATGCAAAATGCGAAATTGACACATTCTTTTCTGCCATTTTGACTTTTTTCTTTAGCTTGAGGACAGAAGTGGTTTTTAACCACATGTAGTTATGTATGAATATATAAATGTGTCTGTATAAAGATTTGGCTTTGAATATTTATTATTGTATTTACATTTTGTTATATTGTTTTTCATTTACGGGACAAATAAAGACAATGCATAAATATGATTTAGTCCTGTACCTGAGTGACTGATGATATTCTTTTATGAGAAGGATGAAATGAGTGTGTGGTGTATCTGGAGCATGAACTCATATTCATGTGATCCGGGGATGAAGGTTCTGGCCCACTAAAATAGCCATCATGACATGATACAGACCAGTGACTGGTTCACAGTGAATGGCTCCGTCTGCCAATCAGTAATGTTTTTATATTAATTAAAGTGCAGTTATTCATTGCTTTGGCTGTGATCACTGGCATAATCTGTATATCAGTACAATGTTTTTAGGTTAAAGAAAAGCAGTGAATAAATAAAAACCGGCATTTTAAAATTGAGTTTTTGGTCAAATGTTAGTCACAGTGCACTGCAAATCCTGTGTAATCAGTGTCCTTTTACATTTTGAGGTAATTTCACACTGATTTTGTGTTATAAGACTGTAATAGTTGGAAGGAAACATCTGCATTTCCTTAGTTGTGACACAAAATAACAAACCATAAACATATATAGAATTGTCTTGATATTTATGCTTACTTTGAGGTAGGCCTATTAAGGCATCTTTACACAGAAAAAGCGGCACAGAAACCAATTCTGAAGCGGCATAGAATCACAAAAATGTGCATTTACACAGAACGTTTAATGCTGTTCTGAAGCGGCATAAACGCATTTACACAGGAAATAAAATTGCGGGAAACATATACCTTTTAAAATAACTACAATTTTTAAATTAGTTTTAACAAAAATAAATGCTATAAAATTAAATAACAAATATAAAAAAGAAATATAACAAATAACATAAAACACGAAATAAAACACCACATTTTAAATGTAACGGCATTAAATTTAAATTTCCTGCGCGTGCTACATTGTATCGTGCGCTGGACGGTTTGTCACAATGTTAGCTTCTGTGATACTGACAGTGTTTTTCTTTTTCTTAACAAAAATGTTCCAATTGGAAACAACGCTTAAAAGAAATTATGAATTACTGCATCGGGAACATCGCCGCACGATTAAAAGAGGCCGAAATTTGTTTCAAAGAGCAAGGAAGTCACTCAGGCGCAGACACAACAAACGAAAATTGATACTAGCGTTAGCTTTCCAACGGAGACAGCAGATGTCGCCAGACCGTCATGTGTGGGTGAAATGTCGTCCGCAAGGAGATGTTTTTTGGAATATAACGGTACACAATTACAGTGATACTGACTGGGTTAAGGCCTATTAGTAACACTTTATAAGTAAGAAGTATTATATAAAACAATATTTATGTCTTTTTCATTAGTAAAAAGTCATTAAAATATTGTTTTTTATTACTATTATGAAAGTCATGAAACTTTAATTTTATATAGGCTATATATCATCGCTGTCGGGCGGAAACCTCATATCTCTATATTTTGTCTTTTTTCATACATCTTCATACAAAAGTATTAAAAAGAGCTTGTGACTTAACCTCATAACTCCATTGGCTCCTCAAACTGTAAAACCTCCACCCCACACATGCAGGTTGAACCATCTCTGCTTGTATGCAATGCAAGGGTAAATAAAATGAACTGGTTCTTTGAATAAGTACAGTGTTTTCTTTACTCAAGAAACATATATATATATATATATATATATACATATACACTGATCACGTATAATATTATGACCACCTTCCTAATATTGTGTTGGTCTCCCTTTTGCTGCCAAAACAGCCCTGACCCGTCGAGGCATGGACTCCACTAGACCCCTGAAGGTGTGCTGTGGTATCTGGCACCAAGATGTTAGCAGCAGATCCTTTAAGTCCTGTAAGTTGTGAGGTGGTGCCTCCATGGATCGGACTTGTTTGTTCAGCACATCCCACAGGTGCTCGATTGGATGAACCACGTGAAAACTTGATTCATCAGACAGGCCATCTTCTTCCATTGCTCCGTGGTCCAATTCTGATGCTCACGTGCCCACTGTTAGGCCTGTCACGATAACTACTTTTGTTGTGCGATATATTGTTCCAGAAATAATTGCGATAAACAATATTATTGTCATTTTAAGTACATTTTATGCCACTGAATATATAATCATAATATAACAGCATAACAATGCAAGTAGGCCTACACACTTTCAAATGACAACAACCATTTAATTCTTTAGATCATGGAAATGAAGGATCAAAAAATGTAATATCGAAAATAAAAAAACAGTAAGTGTCACGTAAGGTGTTGGAGTGCCCTCTGGTGGCTAAATAGGGCTCTCCAACTGGTGATCATGACAGTAAGTTAGTAAAGTAAGGGTGCACTATTGCTGAACACACAAACCCTACTTAGCAGTCAGATGTCTGTATGAACAAAGACATTTATATTTGCACTGGAACAGTGGATTGCGGCTTTGAAATCGAGAGCATTCGGGCTTGTTCTTCCAAACTGTCTGTAGTTGTCAGGAAAACACTACAACCCCTCAAATAACGCCTTTTTTCACCTGTCAATGACTGCTGTGTGTAACTGCAGATGACAGCATGATTGGCAAAATGTTGGTGACATTCATTGTCATGTAAACATAATGGGCGATATATTGCGTCACCAAAAATTATTCAGGTCATGTGCATACATTGCGCGATATGTTGATTATTGTGACCTACCCACTGTTGGCACTTTCGGTGGTGGACAGGGGTCAGCATGGGCACCCTGACTGGTCTGCAGCTATGCAGCCCCATACGCAACAAACTGCGATGCACTGTGTATTTTGACACTTTTCTATCAGAACCAGCATTAACTTCTTGAGCAATTTGAGCTACAGTAGATCGTCTGTTGGATCGGCCCACACAGGACAGCATTCGCTCCCCTCATGCATCAATGAGCCTTGGCTGCCCATGATGACCCTGTCGCCAGTTCACCTCTGTTCCTTCCTTGGAGCACTTTTGATAGATACTGACCACTGCAGAACGGGAACACCCCACAAGAGCTGCAGTTTTGGAGATGCTCTGACCCAGACGTCTAGCCATCACAATTTGGCCATTGTCAAACTCGCTCAAATCCTTACGCTTGCCCATTTCTCCTGCTTCTAACACATCAACTTTGAGGACGAAATGTTCACTTGCTGCTTAATATATCCCACCCACTAACAGGTGTCGTGATGAAGAGATAATCAGTGTTATTCACTTCACCTGTCAGTGCTCATAATGTTATGCCTGATCTGTGTATATATGTGTATATATATAAAGGCTAATGTTTATGTATTTGAGGAGCAGAGAAGAGTGGCTGTCATCGAGTCATACTGTCTTAAATAGCCTCTGCGTAATGACAGACAAAGTACATATTCACTGGTCAAAACCTTGTAACTCCATTTGAGCTTGATTTTGGTCAAATGTTAATAATATTATGCCACATGCAAGAGTCTGACCATATACAGTGGGTACGGAAAGTATTCAGACCCCCTTAAATTTTTCACTCTTTGTTATATTAGCAGCAATTTGCTAAAATCATTTAAGTTCATTTTCTTCCCTCATTAATGTACACACAGCACCCCATATTGACAGAAAAACACAGAATTGTTGACATTTTTGCAGATTTATTAAAAAAGAAAAACTGAAATATCACATGGTCCTAAGTATTCAGACCCTTTGCTGTGACACTCATATTTAACTCAGGTGCTGTCCATTTCTTCTGATCATCCTTGAGATGGTTCTACACCTTCATTTGAGTCCAGCTGTGTTTGATTATACTGATTCGGACTTGATTAGGAAAGCTACACACCTGTCTATATAAGACCTTACAGCTCACAGTGCATGTCAGAGCAAATGAGAATCATGAGGTCAAAGGAACTGCCTGAAGAGCTCAGAGACAGAATTGTGGCAAGGCACAGATCTGGCCAAGGTTACAAAAAAATTTCTGCTGCACTTAAGGTTCCTAAGAGCACAGTGGCCTCCATAATCCTTAAATGGAAAATGTTTGGGACGACCAGAACCCTTCCTAGAGCTGGCCGTCCGGCCAAACTGAGCTATCGGGGGAGAAGAGCCTTGGTGAGAGAGGTAAAGAAGAACCCAAAGATCACTGTGGCTGAGCTCCAGAGATGCAGTCGGGAGATGGGAGAAAGTTGTAGAAAGTCAACCATCACTGCAGCCCTCCACCAGTCAGGGCTTTATGGCAGAGTGGCCCGACGAAAGCCTCTCCTAAGTGCAAGACACATGAAAGCCCGCATGGAGTTTGCCAAGATGGTGAGAAATAAGATTCTCTGGTCTGATGAGACCAAGATAGAACTTTTTGGCCTTAATTCTAAACGGTATGTGTGGAGAAAACCAGGCACTGCTCATCACCTGTCCAAAACAGTCCCAACAGTGAAGCATGGTGGTGGCAGCATCATGCTGTGGGGGTGTTTTTCAGCTGCAGGGACAGGACGACTGGTTGCAATCAAGGGAAAGATGAATGCGGCCAAGTACAGGGATATCCTGGACGAAAACCTTCTCCAGAGTGCTCAGGACCTCAGACTGGGCCGAAGGTTTACCTTCCAACAAGACAATGACCCTAAGCACACAGCTAAAATAATGAAGGAGTGGCTTCACAACAACTCCGTGACTGTTCTTGAATGGCCCAGCCAGAGCCCTGACTTAAACCCAATTGAGCATCTCTGGAGAGACCTAAAAATGGCTGTCCACCAACGTTTACCATCCAACCTGACAGAACTGGAGAGGATCTGCAAGGAGGAATGGCAGAGGATCCCCAAATCCAGGTGTGAAAAACTTGTTGCATCTTTCCCAAAAAGACTCATGGCTGTATTAGATCAAAAGTGTGCTTCTACTAAATACTGAGCAAAGGGTCTGAATACTTAGGACCATGTGATATTTTAGTTTTTCTTTTTTAATAAATCTGCAAAAATGTAAACAATTCTGTGTTTTTCTGTCAATATGGGGTGCTGTGTGTACATTAATGAGGAAAAAAATGAACTTAAATGATTTTAGCAAATGGCTGCTATATAACAAAGAGTGAAAAATTTAAGGGGGTCTGAATACTTTCCGTACCCACTGTATAAAGCCACAATATCAACTTTGACAACACAGTGTTTAATTATTAAAAAAAAAGAAAAAGAAATATCTTGCTTAGATCATCATTGTCTGAATTACAGAAATCAAAGATCATGTGAACAGCAGTGAAAACTTAAAATGCTGAAGGGACTTTTTGAAGAACAAGTGGCTGTCAACAGATGTGTACATCTGAAGAAGATTTACAGTGAATTATAATATTAACACTGGTGTAATAAATAATGAATACTGGTGTAATAAAGCATTACTGCTAAGATAAAAAGCACATTTGGTGTCAAAGGTTTCAGTATCACAGTAATCTATGAATACTTCCAAGTGGGTTTTTTGTTATACAAATCAGTCTATTGTTATGAACAATGCTTTCTTTGTGGTATTATGATCACAAAACATACTAAGTTGTATAGATGAAATTTGGAATCTCTCAATGCATTGACTTAAAGATTGAGGTGTCACACAATCAGTAAAAACTGTAGAAGGGGTTTCCCTAGATGAGCAGAAAATAGTTATAGCTACAGATTATATAGACTGATATGAAAGAACAGTGAGTATAGATCTGTTTTGAATCAGCATAAACTACAATCAAAAGTCTAAGCATGGCTGCTTACATGTTATATAACGACATGCTCTGTTATGGATCTGTCTCACGACACCTGTAACAACAGGTGAAATCAGCCCAGCTATAAAAATGCGTGGGTGACTTGAAATAGCAGTCATATGACAAACGGATGATCTGATCATGCGCTCGCATATATTCTGCCAAGATAACAAAAAAACATTAAGGACGGGTGTCAGTGCTGAAGCTTCTCAGTAAAATTATTAATAAAGGTTTTTCAAACCAATGATTAAATCCCCTAATAAATTTGAGGCATTTCCCCTTAACTTTTTCAACGGTTAGACTTTCCCTGTCATAGTGGGAGACCACTTCAATTTCTGTAGAAAAGTTTCCTCTCTTTTTTTTGTTTTGTTTTCAGTCAAACTCATGGCACATGACCGACTAGTCAGGTGGTGAGTTGAGGCTCCGCCCAGGGGTGAAAGACGCGTTGAGCTGATTGGACAGCGCGCTGGGTTTGTTCGCGCTGATTGGCTGCTGCACATGCGTCCTCGTCTCACAGGTTGTAATAAAGCGTCGCGTCGCTACAGCTCGGCAGCTCGGGCAGCGCGTACAGTAAACAGGTAAGCGTATATAAACTACTAATATCTTTATTGTGTATTAACTCTACTCATTTTGTTTGGTTGTGTTTTGTAAAATTAATCAATTCAAGGTTAAATACTAGCTAAAAGCTGAAAGGAGAATAGTTTAAACCCCTCTATGGCCTGCTGTTATTATTGTAGCCCTGATTTCCTTGTGTGATCACGAGACCTCTTACAAAAATATATCGCGGTTAACACCGTTTACCTCACAAATTACTAATGTCATTATTACCACAATTAAATTTGGTATTTGCTTCTAGTCTGTTATCATATAAAAAGAGACATTCGACAAAATGTCAGATGATTATTCTGTTTAAAGGAGATGTATTAGGATTTTACAGCAGTAATAAGTGTTAAAACTATGTTTTTGGCAGAAATGTGATCTAAAGATAAACATTTGTAATGGAGGAATTGTAGAATAAGCTCAAAATAAATTTCACCCTGTATATTTTATCTCTGCCTTACTGTAATCGTACAGTAACCTTAAGAAAACACAAAGTGTCAACACAACTATACATAGTGTTTATATACATAATATTTACATTATTAAGATGTTTTTGTCTTGTTAGTATATGTGTATGTTTCCTTTTAGGGGGAATCTCACAAATCACATTTGCATTTTAATCTTAAATCAAAATATACATAATATATCAATATGATATACATAATATATCATAATATAAACAGAATCTAATCTAAAAAAATATCAATATAATGTAATATGAATATAATCTTATGTAATATCTATATTTGGACCATTTTGCATTTACAATATTTTTTTGTTGATTGTAGTGTTTTTATCATCATTGTTTTTGCATCAAATTTGTCTGTTTTTGCTTCTTAACAACCAAAAGCCTTTCAGTACAGACGTACAGTACATACAGTTATGTAAATAACATGCAAATGCATGTTATGTTAAGTATAACTTAGTATATTTTGAGAACAAGAAAGAATAAAAAGAAAGTATAAACTGTGTTTAATGTATTTTATTATTAAACTTAACGTCATCACATTAAGTATTTTATGTAGTTTGGCAAATACTTTTTTAGAAAAGTTCACAATCTTTAACATTTTAAAAGCACACATGGTAATTTTTTTTTCTGATTATTTTCCATCTCTGTTCTCAGTAGATTGCAGAGATGAGCCCACAGACAGTGGCAGTTTTAGGTCTCGCCCTGAGCCTGGGGCTGATAGTGAGTGCTTTCCCTGCCGAGCAGCCAGAAAATGGGAAGCACTGGGTCGTCATTGTGGCCGGATCTAATGGCTGGTACAATTACAGACACCAGGTGAGAAAGAATCTGATCTTTGAGGTGGAGAAAGTACATGGGTTTTTCCCAACTATTAGTCAGCTGTCTCATCTGATGTCTGTTTAGATATTTATTCTGTTTGTGTGTTTATAGGCTGATGTGTGCCATGCATATCAGATCGTCCATAAGAACGGGATTCCTGATGAGCAGATTGTGGTGATGATGTATGATGATCTTGCTCAGAGTCCTGAGTGAGTATGACTTGTGTTATTTATACTAACTGGTGGTAGTGTAGTGGAGTGGTTCTCAGCCTCTTCGACTCCAAGGCCTCTATATGTCCAAAACAATATTATTCAAAGGCCCTCCTATTACTTCTGTCATAATTAAAATAAATGAACAAAAAATGTCAGTTTAATCTTGCATAATTATTTTAGTGTATAGTACAAAGTATTTTTCATCATGTTAATTAAAATTAAACCAAATTTAAATGATTTAAATAGTTTATTGGGACCCCTTGGACTTTTGGTTGAGAACCACTGGTATAGTGGTTAAGGATCTGAGCTGGTAACATGAGTTATTGGATCGAGGCTAGTAAGCGGTGATTTATTTATGACTTGGTGTTGCTTTGCTCAGAGATGCAATAGTGATAGTGGAACAAGCACTTAACTCACATTGCCTCTGATTGTAGAAAATGTGCTGTTAGCTATTTCAGATTTGACAAAAAAACTCTTAATCGTCTTCTGGGTAACTTGTCGCCAACACCACTATGATCACTTCCCCTAAATCGCTTTGATCAAATTGTGTCTGTTATTTAGCTCCACCACATGTGCGCGCGCACACGAACAAAGATTTGAGTCTGTTTATTTGCAGAAGTCACAAGTATCTAATTTAACCACCAGAAGCCAGTGTTCCAACATAAAAATGTAGCATGTTTTTTTTGTACATATTGCCTGTATTTTCTGTTAGTATCTTAATAAAGAGACAGAAAAAATAAATATGGATGGTCATTAAAACATTTATAAAACAACAAAGCTGGTGGTGGCCTAAGACTTTTGCGCAGTCTATATCTAAATAACACATTACACATTATAACACATTATAACACATTATAATGTAATCTCTAAATTTGCATTGCAAACAATTTTGCATTTACATTATTTCGTTGATTGAGGTCAAACATGATGTGGGCGTTTTGGACCGGTTTCATGAGATTCACCCTGTAAATAAATTAATTTTGTTTGTTTTTTGGAACATACTGTTGATTTATATTCCAAATCATGAGGTTGAAAAGAGGTCAAATTATTTTATCCTTTTGCTGGAAGTTTTACAACTGAGACATATATTGCTTTATTGGCTTTTTTATGAATTCAAATGTAGGTCAGGTGTTCCGGCTGAATTAAACAATGAAAGGAAGAAGTGTGTTATCTTATTGTTGACTTAGTCGCATGGTTTTGGGGTTAATTTTTAACCTATGTTTGATAAGTGGTGGACAATGAGGTCTTTTTATTAGTGTTGTTGCCTTTTAATAATTAATATTTTTTTAGCATCAGTTTTTGCTCCTTTAAAAACCAAAAGCTTTTTCAGTACAGAGGTTCATGTGACTGTTTTTCTGTGTCCAGTAACCCTACCCCAGGAGTGATCATAAACAGACCCAATGGATCGGATGTTTACAAAGGAGTGCTGAAGGACTACATTGGTGATGTGAGTTGATGAGTGTAATTCTTGATTTGAAGATCTGAAACGGGAAGCGGTGTGTTTGCCATCCGTTCACTAATATAATTTGTGTGTTTGTGATATAGGATGTGACTCCTCAGAACTTCCTGGCGGTGTTGAAGGGTGATGCTGCTGGTGTGAAGGGAGGATCTGGAAAAGTGCTGAAAAGGCAAGTTACCGTAAAAACTGTGGCAGAGGGGGGTTAGGGGTCATTAGTGTTTTGTTTTTTTCTTTTCTGTGTGTCTCTGATACATTTGCATTGAAATTTAAATTAGCTTGGGGCAGATGTTAGTGTCTTACTGAATTTATTGCCCTCATTTCCTGTAAAATCGTAGTCTCTGTGTCTCTGTGCGTGTTGAGACAGATGTGTGTAAAACCGGTCTTGTGATGTATTTTTCTTTCTAAGCATTTTTTTATTGTTCTTCCTCCTGGCAGCGGTCCAAATGATCATGTGTTTGTGTATTTCACTGATCATGGAGCCCCAGGTCTGCTGGCCTTCCCTAATGACGATGTAAGCACTTTCTGCTTCCTGTGGTCATTTAGCTGAATCAGATCCTTTCAGGCTCTTCTCACACACACACTATACAGTTCTCTCCAAAACTCTGAGACCTCTAGTGTAAATTCTTATATTATGTATATTTTTCTGATGTCTTTACAAATTATATAATCAACATAATTGAAAAGTTAATTTGGGGAGCAGGGGGAAAAATTAATTTTAAATAAAAACATCCCAAATGATCTGACTTTTTTCAGCCCCCACTGAAGATACTGAAGCAATAGATCAGCTGACATAGAAATATGTCATATAATGAGTAACACATTTAACTCACATGAAGTTTAGACATGAATTGTGCTGACAAGTTTCTCAGTAATTGTGCATGAGCAGCTGGGTTGGGGGGGGGGGGTATTGCTTCACTTCCTTATGCATGACATCTTTATAAATGTGAGTTGTGTAATTAGAAACTTGTAGTAAATAATGCGTCTTTGTTTCTCTACTTTTAGCTTCATGTAGAAGACCTGATGGAAACCATCACGTACATGCATCAAAACAACAAATACAAGAAGGTGACTGTTACACATGTTCATTAATAAGATCAAATTCATAATTTCGGTAAAAACTATATATATATATATATATATATATATATATATATATATATATATATATATATATATATATATATATATATATATATATATATATATAAAATTGTCATTTAAAAAGAAAAATCTGTAAACCCTTTCTCGCACACATAGATGGTGTTTTATGTTGAGGCCTGTGAATCTGGTTCTATGATGAAGCCTCTGCCTGTTGACATTAATGGTGAGTTTTATTTCTAACTTCATCACACATGTTGCTGTGTGTAAATAACATAGTATATATAATCCGGGTGTGTATCTCAGTCTATGCCACAACCGCTGCCAACCCTGATGAGTCCTCATATGCCTGTTACTATGACGAGGCCAGAGACACCTACCTGGGAGACTGGTACAGCGTCAACTGGATGGAAGACTCTGACGTGGTTAGTACACACATCTGACAGAGGTCCAAACTTAAGTAAGATAGAAGAGAAAAGCATTTATTCAGCATGAACAGTCTGGGCAGCTCACGAAAGAACCTGGTATAACGCAGACCGTGGGAAAGCGTTTTAAATGGTGTTGTGTGTTTGTTTCTTTAGGAGGATCTGAGCAAAGAGACTTTGGCCAAACAGTTCAAGATCGTAAAGTCCAAAACCAACACCAGCCATGTGATGCAGTATGGAAACAAGGTAATGCACTCACAAACACTGTCCAGCATATGAAAGACATTCAGCAAAGATTAGGAATTAACACATGCATTAAAGGTGCCCTAGAACCCTTTTCACAAGATGTAATATAAGTTTAAGGTGTCTCCTAAATGTGTCTGTGAAGTTTCAGCTCAAAATACCCCATAGATTTTTTTTTTTTATTATTAAATTTTTTTTTTTTTTTTTTTTTTTTTTTTTAACTACCTATTTTGGGGCATAATTAAAAATGCGCCAATTCTGTGTGTGTCCCCTTTAAATGCTCGCGCTCCCCGCCCCCAAGCTCGCAACTCTATAATACATTGCGTAAACAAAGTTCACATAGCTAATATAACCCTCAAAATGGATCTTTACAAAGTGTTTGTCATGCAGCATATCAGATCATGTGAGTATAGTATTTATTTGGATGTTTACATTTGATTCTGAATGAGTTTGATAGTGCTCCGTGGCTAACGGGGTTAAAGCTAACATTACACACTGTTGGAGAGATTTATAAAGAATGAAGTTGTGTTTATGAATTATACAGACTGCAAGTGTTTAATAATGAAAATAACGACAGTCTTGTCTCCGTGAATACAGTAATAAACGATGGTAACTTTAACCACATTTAACAGTACATTAGCAACATGCTAATGAAACATTTAGAAAGACAGTTTACAAATATCACTAAAAATATCATGATATCATGGATCATGTCAGTTATTATTGCTCCATCTGCCATTTTTCGCTATTGTCCTTGCTTGTCTTTTAAACAAATGAGATTTACATAAGAAGGAGGAAACAATGGTGTTTGAGACTCACTGTATGTCATTTCCATGTACAGAACTCTAATTATTTAACTAATCCAAGGTAAATTCAATTTTCAATTCTAGGGCACCTTTAAGATAAGGCACACTGTCTTTACAATACAAAGCACCAAATGCAATATTGATTAGCATCACTGATACTGTGAAAGGCACAATTATCTTTGTGACAGAAGCAAAATTAAATATAATGCCAAAAAAATTCATCTGTATGGTCCCTAAAGTGTAGCAACTGTGAGTAGCATCTGGATTAGTTTAGTAACGATGTGATGGATATTGATATGCTCAAAGTTTATTCTTGGTCTAACGTCTGTTATATATTCTCCAATAAGTTTCCATTTGAAGTTGCATATATTTTATCATGTATACTTTATTGACAAGGAAGTGTCTGATTAAAGCATAAATGCTGTCCTGTGTAGTGTTTGCATGTTTGTACTTGCCGAATCTAACTTGTTGTGGTTTGTTTTTGTTTTAGACGCTGTCCCACATGAAGGTGGCTGCATTCCAGGGTAACTCTAAAGGTCTTGATAAGGCACCCGAGCCTGTGTCGTTGCCTGTGATCACTGAACATGACCTCATGAGCAGCCCTGATGTGCCTCTTGCAATCATGAAAAGAAAACTCACGAAGTCCAATGACGTTGAGACTGTTGTTGGTCTCATGAATAACATCCATGAACATCTACAGGTTTGAAGCACTCCTTTTTACCAATCAATTATTTATACATCTATTTACATTTATTTGAAGTGTTAAAAGTTGTTCACTACCATTCAAAAGTTTAGGGCCAGTAAGATTATTATTATTATTATTATTATTATTATTATTATTAACAAATGAATTATTTTATTTAACAAGGAAAAAATTGTATTCATCAAAGAATTCTGACAAAACGCATCATGCGTTTCACAAAAATATTAAGCACCACAACTGTTTTCAATAAGAAGTATAATGGTCATAAATGTTTCTTGTGTAGCAAATCATCAAAGCATATTAGAAAGAATTCAGAAGGATCATGTGACACTGAAGCCTGGATGAATGATGCTGAAAATTCAGAATAAACTACATAAAAAAATAAAATTAAATTAAAATAGATATTAATAATATTTAATAATATGACTTTTACTGTATTTTGATCAAATTAATGCAACCTTGGTGAACATAGGAGACTTCTTTCAAAAAAATAAAATAAACATTTTTACAGACCCCAAAACTGTAAGTGATGTCAGAGTCATAGATTTCAGTCAAGATAATCATATTATAATGGATTTTGTGCTTGTTTGCGTAGGTGCGGGAGCTGCTTGGTAACACGATGCGTAAGATCGTGGAGCATGTGGTGCAGGATAAAGAGGAAGTGCAGGATTATCTGGATGGACGTGAAGATCTCACACAGTATGAATGTTACAAAACAGCCGTCAATCACTACAAGAAACACTGTTTCAACTGGCACAAGCAGGAGGTACAAACATTCAGGGTTTCTGTGTCCTCTGTCGTCTGCATCATTGGTTGTGTTATTATGCAGAGTGTGAAACCTCTTTTCTCTCCTGTTGCAGTATGAATATGCACTGAGACACCTGTATGCTTTAGTAAACCTATGCCAGGGAGGATACCAGGCCCAGAGGTAAAAATGCCTGTTTCCTTTTTTTTTTTTTTTTTCTTTCTTCTCCCCCACATGTTTTATGACTTTTCTCTAGAGTCTAGACTGATGTTTCCATAATAAATAATGTTTCCGGCGCCCTCTGCCTGCGGTAGCGAGTTATGGGGTTTAATTTATTTGTGATTTTAAATCTCATCTCTCTCCATTCTCACAGAATCACAGCAGCCATGGATGACGTGTGTTACTTCAGACAGTAGAAACGTGAACTTGTGCCACAGAGGACTTTTACTGGGTGAACTACACTTTGCACATAAGAATGTGACTGTGGAAGAAATCTGTATCATCACACACAGCTTTGATTTGACAAAATGTTTCTTTTAATGAGGATTTGCACTTTTAAAAAAAAAATTTTTATGTGATGTTTTACTGATTTTTATTTTGTTTTAAAAAAAGAAGTATGCTTTAAGGTACTGCCCGGCGATTCCTGACACACTTTGGGCTGTTAACATTTTATATACAGTATGTATTGTGTGTGTTTTTTGTTTTTTGTTTTTTTTCATCAGATGCCTTCTAAATGAGATCAAAAGATTTTTGGCAGGACAGCTTTAGAAAGACACATTGAGATTTGAAATTAAAGCATGTTTTTTGGCACCATAATTAAGTTTCGTTTGGAAACCAAAGCATTTAAATGTCCAGTTAGAGAATTACGTCCAGTCTCAGAGGATGTTGAGTAGATGCATTCAAACAATTTAAAACAAACACTAGACACATTTAGCTACATATTGCACTAAGATTTAGATTTTTTTTTTTTTAAGCTGGTGTTCATCACCTTGACTGAGCCATGAAAATACCCAATTTCTCTCCAGTAGTGAATCAAAGGAGCTCTTCTTTTGGTTGTTGACTAAATGTATATCTATCAAACTATAGTGAAAACAAACTTAGCTACTGTACCTGAACTCTGTGGTCATACTTAAGAAGTGTCTTAAATTACTGAGAACAGCTGCACTTTGAGCAGTTAATGAACAGGTGTGTTTAGTGTAATGATGGATGTGTCAGGCTGTGCTATTATGTCAAGTGTCCTCCGTTTAGAGCAAATTGAGGCCTCAAACCACTGAACTAAAAGAGGTTGTAAAGTTTGCTGGAGACTGAGCTCTGGAAAAGTGAGTTTGCACTGACAATATGGGATAAACAATACAATGAACTACTACCAGTCCTCTTTTCAATGTATAATCTGTTAAGCAGTGAGTTATTGATTATAAAAAAAAATAAACCTGAATTGAGTGGAATTTGTTGATTGTAGTGTTTTCATTTTCTTCATTCCAAGTTATAGCTTTATTCTGTTGACAAATGAATAGCTGTTACTAGATGGAAGTCGCATTGATTCTTGTAATATATATTGTAGCAGAACTTCCCATACAAAAAAAGATTATATAAGTGATAATATAAGAATGAACAAGGTAAAATTCAACCCCTACATTTAAAAAAAAAAAAACATTTCATAAGCCAGGAAACTTGACTCACAGCGGTTTCTACAGATCACAATGTTCATCGTGATGGGATTGTGTTTGTACACGCAACTCCATAATCATGAACTTGATTGTGGTGGGAATGACGACATGTTCTTTGATATATGATGTTGTGGTAATGCCAATGGCAGATTGGCTGATATTGATAAAACTGTCCTGGACTAAATCTACATAATACTCAGACACCTACAAACAAGACATTGTAAGTCAAAATTAGACCTGTAAGTGCTGATGAAAGACACTAATATTCTATATATATATATATATATATATATATATATATATATATATATATATAATCGTTTTAAATGCATTGTAGGCCTGCTGGTAATGTTATTTTCTAAATCATTTAATTAACTTACTTTAATTTCATTTAATCCATAAAACTATGTCCTGAATGACTAAGTATCTCCATAGCAATACATCCTGCAAGTCATTAATGACATATAAATCAGTCTCACACGCCCTTTAATCAGTGTGTTACGTAATCATGTCTACAGGATGTGTTAGTGTCTATTCATTCTGTGGCCGAGGGGTGGCGCCGCTGAGCGCTCAAGGACTTGACAGTGTTTGGAAACTCCCTTAAAATTCTCACCTGGAGCCTCTTGAGGATTAAGCGGAGAGTAGTATCTGAAGCCGGAGAGCACAGTCTGCATGGACTGTTCAAGACTAATTGCTCTCTAAAGAACAAGAGTTTCCTAAGAAAACAGGAATAATGTGGAAATGCCTCACCTGAACCTTCCAGACGAGATTCACACGGACTGTCCGATGTAAAGGATTTTACAGTGACGAACAAGGAAACTGAGGGATCCAGTTTGGAAGTTACAGGTAACAGCCCTACCCAGTCAGCTAATATGATATAAAATCTTGTGCAATGCGTTTAGAAAGTCAGAACTTAAGTTAGAAGTGTCTGAATAACTTTGTGTAGTTAGCGCCAGTGTGTATTTCGTTTTGGTTTAATCATTAAGGTTTGTGCTCCCTGATATTCTGAATATGTGGGTTTTACTTTCAGTGGAATGTGTGTCTTGTTCCCTTTCACTATTTGCAAGTTCTCATTTATTTCTAAATCTAAAAAGTTACATGATTGCAATTCACACAGAAAATGAATTGCAGATCATTTCTGAATGAAATAGCGTTCTGATATTTTTGTGGGACTTAAATATGTTTAAGTGGTGTAACTTGAGGGAGATTGTAAAAACCTTAATTAAAAAAAAGTCTTAATCAAAATGCTGAAATTCTTGAAAAATAGCTAAATGTTGCCAAAAAGTAAAGTAGTTTGGCATGATCTTTAATTTTTATTTCTTTACGAAAATAATCAGTGAAACCGTTTTTATTTAAAATGTGATTGATATTTTAAAATCTTTTGTCCACCAAATTAATGTCAGTGTGGTGCAACCAGTGTGCAGGAAGCCATTTGTTGTCATGTGACAACAGTAAACGGGAAATTATATCATGGAGAGGATCCCTGTAGACCCTCATGACCATCAATAGGTCAGTAAGGTTTATATATATATATTTTACAAAAAGGCTAAAGTTAGCTAAGCTCAAGTAAAGTAAACCGATTAAACCTTAATGATATTAATGATTAAATGTATTATTGTGTTTTTAAATAAATAAATATGAAAATAATGTTGGAAAGGGTGTATGGAGAATATTTTATTACTTTTCACTTGTGGGTTAAACCACGTGACGCTTATTAGAATTATTAAATCACTATTTTTATTGAAAATGCTATTATGTTATAACATTTAAATGCATTTAAATTTAAAATGCTTGAAACCAACATGAATACAAATATTCAGTTCCTACAACCATTTTGTTTTGAACTTAATTGTTCCAGATTTTCCTTTTTAATATTTGTTTTTCCCTATTTTGAAACATCTCAGACATTCTTATCTGTCATAGAATTCCTATAAATCATTAAATTCTAGGGAGAAAAAAAAAATCCGTAGCAGTTCTGTGGATGTGTGTTTCTGCGGTGTATGTGTAGCTCAAAGACGCTTCACCTTGAGCAGGTTTGTACATTAACCTGAAACAGATAGGAGACCTGCAGGGTTTGGAGGAGGAGGAGTGACACCGAGGGACTCCTGTTCTAATGTTCTCAGGTAGTACGCTGTTGATCATGAGTGACTTGTGGGAGAGTGAGAGAGAAAGAAAGGTGATTGTAGGTATTGTTGATTTTGGGTGTGTCGCTGTACCCGTCAGGCTGCCATGCTGGGGCTTGTTTCTGTAGAGATTCCAGATCAGTTGCGCAAGTGTGTGCAGAAGCAGGACGTGTGTGTGTGTGTGTTCTCCACTGCCCAACTGTAGGAAATAAAGTTAGTGACTGATTTAATAGAGCATCACTTTAGTTTTATTCATGGCTGATTTGCTGTTGCATGACCTAAATCCATCCCTCACACTGTTTTGAAGTATATCAGATGCACACATCTGAACAGCCACAAGGTGAGGTCAAAGCCAGTTGTCATGGTGATGAGTTGTGTATGAAATGTGCGAGGATGTCTGCCAGTGGTGCTCTGAGAGTGAAACCTTGACTCACTGTGACAAGAATGTTTACATACATATGTTTGACAGGCTTTTAGTCCATCTCTGTTGTGTTTTGGGCCATCAGTATACTTGTATTAACTGACAAATATAACTTTTAGCAGATAAATGCATTAAAATGTGCTAAATGCATATTATAGATCCTATTGTGAACAATTCATCCATGCAGTTGCTTCATTTTTAAAAATGTTTTGATCTTATAATGTTTAATCAAAATGTCATAACTTGATCTTCCACTGAAAATGACAGACTTCTCTCTGGTGAGGTATGTAGGACTTCTCCAATCATGTATTGTGCTTAAACCCCACCCACATCTCAAAATCCAATCAACAATGATGCATAATAACAATCACCGCTCTACTTTTTTTTTTGTATTTCGATAATCTGCTACTGGTGTACGTCACAATATGGAAGAAAAGATTTGTCGCTACTTCGGTTTCATTGTGATTTTAACAAAAGCTATTGGCTATTTATTATTTTAATACAAAGAGACAAGCCCTTCGATATGTCTCACTCAAAAGTGTCATTTCAATAGGAACTATGCCACCACAGGACAAAAAAACTGCTTTAAGCAAATGCAAACCCACTTTGATGTTGCTAATGCCACACCGGTTGAGTTTTTAAAGGTAAGTCGCTAAAAGTAAGTGTAAAAAGTAAGAAATCCCAATCAGAAATCCAGTCAGAAACCCCCTCTTCTTGTCAATCAATGTTGTTTTTCGAGGGGATGAGGTTTTGAGGGTGTGTGGTTGAATTCAGCAAAACAGTGGAAATCACTTACAGCACCTTTTCATGCAAATTTGAGAGAGAGAGAGAGAGAGAGAGAGAGAGAGAGAGAGTTCTCTGAGGTAATGTTGTTGACGATAGTTTTCCCACGCTTTCTTTCAAATGTTGCTTTATTCAGGGGAAATTAAAACTGGTTTTCTTTGGCAGCTGATGCGAGGTAAAGTGGCTGACAATTGGCTGGTTTTGCTCGTGCCCCGGAGCAAAACCAACCAATTGTCAGCCACTTTACATTGTCTGTAAAGTAACCCTCCGTAAACCTTCAGCTGGCACAACAGTTCGTGATCCAGTGTGCTGCCACCTCGAAACCTATTGATCACTGAGAGATTCATCAGCAGCTGGGGGATTTTATCACATTGACGTGTGTGTTTGTGGAAGATTATATATTAGTACAGAGCTTGAGTAGTTTTAATCTAAAACTCTTGATGAAACAGGCTGATCTGGCTCTTAATCTTTATATGATCAGCCCTGATACCTGCAGGAGTAATTGAGTGTGAGACTCTCCCAATTATGAAAGTGAAAATGTTTTGGATGATATCAACATGAGAGGGTGAGACAGGTCTGGATTTTAGGAAGATGATACAGTAAGAAAGTTATGGATTTTATGAAGATGATACAGTGAGACAGTTATTGATTTTATGAAGATGATACAGTGAGACAGTTATTGGATTTTATGAAGATGATACAGTGAGACAGTTATGGATTTTATGAAGATGATACAGTGAGACAGGTCTGGATTTTATTAAGATGATACAGTAAGACAGGTCTGGTTTTTATGAAGATGATGCAGTGAGACAGTTATGGATTTTATAAAGATGATGCAGTGAGACAGTTATGGATTTTATGAAGATGATACAGTGAGATAGTTATGGATTTTATGAAGATGATACAGTGAGACAGGTCTGGATT
Organism: Megalobrama amblycephala; assembly: GCF_018812025.1. Lineage (NCBI taxonomy): Eukaryota > Metazoa > Chordata > Actinopteri > Cypriniformes > Xenocyprididae > Megalobrama > Megalobrama amblycephala. The sequence goes on along the minus strand of NC_063053.1, from coordinate 28,542,357 downwards.
TTATGAAGATGATACAGTAAGACAGTTATGGACTTTATGAAGATGATACAGTGAGACAGGTCTGGATTTTAGGAAGATGATACAGTGAGACAGGTCAGGATTTTAGGAAGATGATACAGTGAGACAGGTCTGGATTTTAGGAAGATGATACAGTAAGAAAGTTATGGATTTTAGGAAGATGATACAGTAAGACAGTTATGGATTTTAGGAAGATGATACAGTGAGACAGGTCTGGATTTTAGGAAGATGATACAGTAAGAAAGTTATGGATTTTAGGAAGATGACACAGTAAGAAAGTTATGGATTTTAGGAAGATGACACAGTAAGAAAGTTATGGATTTTAGGAAGATGATACAGTGAGACAGGTCTGGATTTTAGAAAGATGATACAGTGAGACAGGTCTGGATTTTAGAAAGATGATACATTAAGACAGTTATGGATTTTATGAAGATGATGCAGAAAGACAGTTATGGATTTTATGAAGATGATACAGTAAACAGGTCTGGATTTTAGGAAGATGATGCAGAAAGACAGTTATGGATTTTATGAAGATGATACAGTGAGACAGTTATGGATTTTATGAAGATGATACAGTGAGACAGTTATGGATTTTATGAAGATGATACAGTAAGACAGGTCTGGATTTTATTAAGATGATACAGTAAGACAGGTCTGGATTTTAGGAAGATGATACAGTAAAACAGGTCTGGATTTTAGGAAGATGATGCAGAAAGACAGTTATGGATTTTATGAAGATGATACAGTAAGACAGGTCTGGATTTTATGAAGATGATACAGTAAGACAGGTCTGGATTTTATTAAGATGATACAGTAAGACAGGTCTGGATTTTATTAAGATGATACAGTAAGACAGGTCTGGTTTTTAGGAAGATGATACAGTAAGACAGGTCTGGTTTTTAGGAAGATGATGCAGAAAGACAGTTATGGATTTTATAAAGATGATGCAGTGAGACAGTTATGGATTTTATGAAGATGATACAGTGAGACAGGTCTGGATTTTATGAAGATGATACAGTGAGACAGGTCTGGATTTTATGAAGATGATACAGTAAGACAGTTATGGATTTTATGAAGATGATACAGTGAGACAGTTATGGATTTTATGAAGATGATACAGTGAGACAGGTCTGGATTTTATGAAGATGATACAGTAAGACAGTTATGGATTTTATGAAGATGATACAGTGAGACAGGTCTGGATTTTAGGAAGATGATACAGTGAGACAGGTCTGGATTTTAGGAAGATGATACAGTGAGACAGGTCTGGATTTTAGAAGGATGATACAGTAAGAAAGTTATGGATTTTAGGAAGATGACACGGTAAGAAAGTTATGGATTTTAGGAAGATGATACAGTGAGACAGGTCTGGATTTTAGAAAGATGATACAGTGAGACAGGTCTGGATTTTAGAAAGATGATACAGTGAGACAGGTCTGGATTTTAGAAAGATGATACAGTGAGACAGTTATGGATTTCATGAAGATGAATGTAGATGATATAGTGAGACAGTTTTGGATTATTTAAAGATGCAGTTAAACAGTTCTGGACAATTTGTTGAGACTCAAGCAGCTGTGGAAAACCAGGATGAGAGAATGAAGACAATGATGGAAGAAGAGGTGGAGCTGGACGAGGAACCCACAGGAATTACGGAATTATCAGTCATTTAGGAATGTTACTCCTGCTCTCAACAAGCTGCTGCAAAGCCCCAGAACACACACACACACACAACACCAAACAATAGCACAGATCACATCAAAACATCAGAGTGTGTATTTTTGTGAGGATGAAATCAGATGGAAATCTGATACGAATGTCAGCACACACCTCTGAAGTTTGGAAGTCAAATAGTGATTGTATTTCATCATCATAAAAAAATGCACTTTTCTCCACTGGATTTATTTCACGTCACACGGATATCTGATATAAAAACAGACCTCGGGTGGTCTTCTCAGATTCATGTGTTTTGTGTCAGTCTGTGTTGTTGGGTGTTATTGTGTTAATGTACTGTAATGGTAGCTGTGAGGAAAGACAGACACTCCCATAAGGACATAATGTGCAGTTAGCATGACAGCTATCAGCACTTTCCTTCACTGTTCCCCAGCAGCACTGCAGTGACCTCTTGCACTTCCCCTCAGCACTTCCAGAGGAATTCATAAACCCGAAATTTCTTCGGTTTGGGGCTTACAAAGAAAGAGATTTCCAATATGCTCTTACAACAGTCTGCGTTTGAGAGACAGAAGTGCTCCTGTCTCACACAGTTGTGACACTGCACACAGTTGTGCACGTAATGTCTTATGTGTAACCGACTCAAGATGTATTGTTCATGAGTGAATGTCTCATTTCTTTGAGTGGAAAACCCCTGTGCATGATGTGTACGTGTGTAAGAAGAATAGTCTGTTCTATCCACCCGGTGAGCACAGTGACCGTGCCTTGAAAAACTAGTAGAATTGAACTGCAGATAAGGCAAGCATGGTTCAATACTGCATGCGTGTGTGTTCATGTGACCACAGCTTTCCTGGTTAATACACCTCAGGCATTTTATCTTCAAGATTTACCTCCCTTTCCTGTAACCCACATGAAAACACCTCCTGCTCCTGCTTATCATCTCTGCTATAGTGTGTGCAGGTGTGCAAAGCTAGGTTTCTACCTCTTGCACACACCTCACACTTAGAGAGTTTAGTTATGTTTGGAATAGCATACTATTCCTGTCAAATATGGGATTTACACTACCATTCAAAAGTTTGTGGTTTGACATATATAATAAGAAACACTGATAATAAGAAATTTTTCTTGAGCAGAAAATCACCATATTCACCATATAGAAGTTACACTTTATTTTTAAGGTAGGGTAAATAATTTTCAGAGAGGCTAGCAATAGCGAGCTAGCTTTGAAAGCATAAGATCCCACCCTCCCTTCAGAGCGTCTCCAAAGCCACGCCTCCTTCAAAACACACAAACGCACACAGCAGAGTCTACAAAGCTTCATGAGAGACGGTGTTAAACTACCTCATGTCTCAAATCACATAACATTACAAAAAATAACAAACATAAACAACAACTTAAAGAGCACTGACCTGTACCACCTGACTGCTGCAGATTAATTTCGGCGTTGATGTTGTCATTAAAATGCATAAATTTGAGTCACAAACTGCTCTGAGTATAACGTCACGGGTTTCCATCTCTTACAATTCACTGTAGTTATGGCGTGAACGCAGCATAAGCTTATTGTTTTGGTTCAGGAGGAACTGTAAAAGGTGGCTGCTGTTTTGGTTGCGGTGCTCGGTGACTGACATCTGTCTAACACTGCTTAGCATGAAACACGCTGATGATGTGTGATAGGTGCTCGGAGGTATGGAAATACATACACTGACAGGGACATAGGACATCCTGGCGTAGCCCTCGGGATGAGGTCTATGATTGGACGAACATTTTATGGTCCTACACCTTCCGCAGATGATATAAATACATTTAAACCACTTAACTTTCAACTTAAGAGACTTTCAACTAGTATAACAAAAACATTTTTTTAAGCAAATCACTTACCCTGCCTTTAAGGTGACATAGTTACGTTGTACTTACTCAAATAAATACTGAGTAATATTAATTAACTACATGTACTTACTATAGAGTTACGGTTATGCTTAGGGTTTGGTTTAGGGTTAGTTACTTTTAATTATGCTTAATTTACTGTTATTACTATAGTAAGTACATGTAGTAACGTGTAACTACGTCACCTAAAATAAAGTGTTACCCATTCAGATTTGCCAACACATGAATAAATTACATCTTAAAATAATTTCAAATTGAAAACATTTTAAATTCAAAACTATTTCACAATATTACTCTCTCTTTTTCCAAGCCTTGGTGAGCATAAGAGACTTTTCATTTTAAGATCATTTAAAAATCTAACTGACCCCAAACTTTTGAATGGATTTGCGGAAATTTGCATTTACAATGTGCAAAAAATGAGAAAACGGTAGCCATTTTTGTGCATTATTGTGCTATGTTGTTGTCACATTACTTCATTATGCTGCATGTTTAAAGGTGCTAAAGAGGATCTTTTCGTCGACTGAGAAACCAAAGACTGTTACTGAGTTTTTGAAATGAACGCATGCGTAAGAACAACCCCCCTCCTTCACAGCTCATTTCGAGGGAACGCCTCCCAAAACTCGTGCACGAGTATTGGAACACGAGTGTTTGTTTACCACCGGCATTCGCTGTGTCGTGTTAGTGGATTCATTATGTCGGACTCACCGCAGGTAACTCATAATCTGCAGTTGTCACTCCTGTCTCCTGACAAAAACATTGCATGCGGCGCCTGTAGAGTGTGGAAAGTTACTGGAGCGCGCAGCCGTGCACGTCTCGCACAAGGATTGTCATGGCAGTGATTGACAAGCCAGAGGGCCAATCGTTTATGCGATGATCGTGTAAACGATTGGCTGATGTTTTTAAGGCCCTACCTCGTGCACAGATGATGTATATTAATATTATTCCTTTCAGTTCACCTAATAGTCTTTTATCAGTTAGTAAAGACAGTTTCAAGTAATATTGCAAAAATGTATAAAACAAAACATCCTCTTTAGCACCTTTAATTCGATAAATGTTGTGCAGTTTATCTTGTAAATAAAAAGCCCAGTTTTATGTAAAAATGTACTAATGAAGCAAGAAAGGTATGTTTAAAGTCACATTTAATATTACTTCTGATTCATCCGTCATACTGGAAATGAATCTAATTCTGAAATGAATAATTCTTCCATTGCACTGTGGGATTCATCTAGCAGTTATCTCTGTTGTATACTGCACATTTTGGCAAATGTAGTGAGCCGTCTGTGTATAGTATACATACTATATACTGCAGTAGTAGTAAGGGTAGTATGGAGATTACTAGTGCAGTTTTATATCCAATTATGCAATGCACTCAAAGTCAAACAAACAGGAAACCATTATGTTTTAATTTATTTGTCTTGACTTATTTGTTTGGACTGAGTTTAGATGTTAACTGCAAAACAACAATCTGAAATGGCGATAATAACGTACCTAATGAGGTCATGTAAGAAAGATAATAACATACAAGCTACTGCTTGAAATGCATAATGTGCACTGTTTCACGTACCTTTTTAGGCAGTTGTCATTTTTTGGGGAATACCACAAAAAATGGTTGTTTTGAGTGCAAAATTTGAATCCGCCCTAAAACTGTTGAGTCACATGACACACATACACGCCTTTTGGAATAGCAGCACATTTTTCTCAGGGCTGTGAGAGTTTCTGTATGGGAGTGTGTGCAGTAATTGTCTGCAAGCGTGCTTATGTATGTGTGGATTAAACCATAGGCTGATCATCCAAACAAAACAGACCTGTGATGTCATGCAAATGAGTTCCTAACATGTATATTATAATAACTAATATTATGTAACCAAATGCAAATTAATCATGTGCAGCTAGCAGAGAACATGTGAGTCAGTGTATGATCCTGGCTCAAACTGATGTGATTACAGTGAGGAGTGGATAAGCTCTGTGGCACTGCTGCATGCTGTTTGTTTTTGTGCATTTCCATGGTGACTGACTGAGTCAGAATGCTGCACTCTGATTGGTCCATTGATCTACTAAACAGAGCTCTGCAGCCACGTGAGGATGTCCTGCTCTCAGTTTCACTCGCACACGTGAAATCAGCTCCAGTTTCCTCTTTTTTAACACTGTGTTAGTGTGTGTCTGTACATTTCTGCTTATTCTTTTTTTTTTTTTTTTTTTCAACATCCATCTCACTCTAGCTATCCCTCTTCGAATGAGCTGTTTATGTTAACCGGCATCATTTTCAAGTTGCTGTTTACTTTTATGCCTTGTGCATTCATGTGAAGTTTTGTTCTTTGCTTCTCTATTAATTGTGTAAAATGACCTCCTTGGATAAATACAACTGCTGGGTGTGTTTATCCAAGATATAATGCCTTGTGTTTAAATGTTTTACACATTATGAATGTGTGTTTGTGTGTGGTGTGTAAGGGTGTGTATCAGTATCTGTGTGTGTAAGGGTGGAGCTGATGATGACTAGGTGTTCAGGAATGAGACTCAATCTTTAGGACCAGACCCTGATGTTACACGGACCACCGATGTTAGCAACAATTCCACAACAATTTTCTCTTTAGAGCAGGGCACCAAGGAATTTTTTTTTTTTTTTTTTTTGAGGGGGCGCAAGTATCAGTCCTGGTTCAATTGGTTCGCTAAGCAAGATATGTTTAAAAGGAGTTGCTTGCGCTCTTTAAAGACTGTTGAATTCTCTCTCTCTCTCTCTCTCTCTCTCTCTCTCTTTCTTTTAGCTTTCTTCCTTTCTTGTCAGGGGTCGCAAATATTGGTGGATTCTGATTGGCTGTTAATGGTTTTTATCATTCCCCAGCTAGAAAAAAAGTGATTCTAATGATATGCATTGTTAAAGGTATGAAAATTTCATATCACGAATCACGATTACAGTGACCAAAAAGATCACGATTATCCACACAGTGAAATAATTTCACCAAGTTTTATGTTGAAAAAGAACAAACAACAAATAAATTTAGCAGCAATATGTACTTTTTGTTTGCATATACATTAAAATAATAACATTAAAAATGATGGCCAGATTTTAAACCAACAAAAAATATTGGTTGGGTGACTTACAGCATAACATGTTATCACTTCATGTTCAAATAACATAAATAACAAATTTTTTTTTTATTTTTTTAAAAATGATGAAATTATAAATTATAGGTATTTTATCAGCTCCATAAACAAGTCTACATACATTACTTTATTATCCAAAGTGTTGAGATGTTTAGAATGCACATTAGTTTATTTTCCTTCTACTGGTTAAAATGTACAATTTGGTCCGATTTTTTTTGCCTTGAACCAACTAAAATGGTTGAATGAAAATGTAAATCCTCTTGCTGACAGTAGGTGGCACTTATGAAACAGCAGAAATAGAGCTATCATTTACACTGTAACCTCTGTAAACAAAGCAGCTGCATTTATAAGCACTACTTTAAAAATACATTTTTGAAAATGTTAATTTTGCTTAATGCTTAACAGTATTTTACCATGAGTTTTTCAAAATGCGATGGTAACACTTTAGTATAGGGAACACATAAAAACTATTAACTATGACTTTTCCCTCCATAAACTCCTAATTTACTGCTTATTATTAGTTATTAAGGTAGTTGTTAGGTTTAGGTATTGGTTAGGATTAAGAATGTAGAATAAGGTCATGCAGAATAAGGCATTAATATGTGCTTAATAAGTACTAATAAATAGCCAATATTCTAGTAATATGCATGCTAATAAGCAACTAGTTAAAGTGTTACCATTGCGGTAACACTTTATAATAACTGCACACTATGAAGCATTAGTTAAGCATTAGTTAATAGTTATTTCATCACTTATAAAGCATTAACAGACATTAGTAAGTAGTTTATAAATACAGATATAATTGCTTTATTCTTGATTTATAAGCATATCTATAATGTGTTTAATAATTGTATTTTCATACTTTATTAATAATCAATTTATCATTTCTAAATTAAGTATTACATTATTTACAAAACCAGTTATTTAGGAGTTGTCAGTAGTTCATTTAGTAAGTGTAAGTAAATGATTAATAAACTATGTAAACATTCATTTATACATCTTATTATTTAGACACATAGTAATAGTTACTTAGTGTGTTAGTAAATGTTTTATTAACACATATTCCTACTGCAATTCATGATTAATTCAGGTAGTTATAAAACATTTAGAAGCAGTCAGTTAACTATTTTTGTGAGCTCATCTAAAGTGAGGACTATTTATGCTTTGTAAAGCTTTTATAAATGAGATTTAAAGGTTCAGTGATCTTCTGCACTGCTGTTCTCTAATGTTTTAAAGTTAGTACCGAGGTAGTTTTGACACTAGGAATATGTTAATAAAGCATTTATTAACACACTGAGTAACTAATACTATATGTCTAAATAACAAGATGCATAAATGTACATTTAAATATTTTATTAATCATTTACTTACACTTCCTAAATGATCTTATGAACCACTGACAACTCCTAAATTACTGGTTTGTGAATAATGTAATACATAATTTAGAAATGATAAATTGATCATTAATAAAGTATGAAAATACAATTATTAAACTCATTATAGATATGCTTATAAATCAAGAACAAAGCATTTATAGCTGTATTTATAAATGGCTTACTAATGTCTATTAATGTTTTATAAATGATGAATTAACTATTTACTAATGCTTAACTAATGCTTCATAGCGTGAGTTATTCTAAAGTGTTACCCTTGAGTCTTTTATGACTCTGAAGAAATAATTATTTGTCTTCTATATGGCATTTATATGCGGAAAGACATGTACAGTTGACCACTGATGTGTCTTTGATTCTCTTTAGCTTTTGCTCAGTATACTTACATATTGTGAAATAATGTTTCACTCCTTCTCTATGTGAACATTTGAACACTGTATAGGTAAACATGAAAGAATGAGCAATTAATTTTAGGGGTTGGTCTAGTGTCCAGGTAATTTACAAACCTCACAAAAACAAGTTTTACAAAACCGTGTGAATCATGTGAACTATTATTTCTGTTTATGTGTCAGGCTGCACGATGTCATCTGGCCGTGAGTCTGTGGGGGATCTGATTCCTCCAGATATGCTGCAGGTGTTCACTGAGGACGGGCAGGGCGGCAGGGGTAAACGGGGCAAGAGACGGGCAGCGTCCTTCAGCCGTGCGTTCAAGTGGTTGAAGAGGCAGCGCAGGAAAAACCGCCGACGCGCAACAGAGATGCGTGGAGACCTGCTCGCCACTGGATCACCTGTAGAACTACCACAATCTACACTTAACACAGGTAATACTTTACCAACATGTACTCCTAACAACAGTGTTTCTTTATATATATGCCTATCATTCTTCAGAATCAGTTGATGTATGGGTTTTTGTTTACTGTTGGGCCTGTTTCTTATTTCCTTCTCGCTTGGAAGACTTTTGTGTCTGTATTAACCATATATGAAACTACTTTCACATCAATCATAACATAAACAGGTTCTGTAGGCAGATGTGTCTCCGGGAAATTAAAGAAAAAGGAGAAGTTGTGCCCACACAGTGTTTGTTGGAAATGAATGTAGAAAATCCAGCAACAACATCAGCATGAATAAACCCATCTATAAACGTACATATGTACATTTTGGCACTTTTATTTAAAGTGACTTCAAGGTATACATTTTATCAGTTCATGCCATTCAGTCCTGGGAATCAAACCCATGACCTTGTCGTTGCTAGCCGTGCTCTATTGTTTGTGCTACAGGAAGTATTTCCAAGATTAGTCCAAAATTAGTAAATTATCAAATGTACCAGACCAACACATTAACCAACCAATGTTGTTCACTCTGCACATTAAACTGAGCTAGAATGTATTTTAGTATTAAAAAATAACACACTTTTGCTTTAATGTGCAAAAACAAGCATTACAAACAAGCATTTTATTTGAGTAAAATGATTGTACTCAAATTCATGTGTAGCTTTATTTGCTCAGTAGGCTGTTGGGACAAGCTGTTTTGCCATATAAAAATACTTTGAATTTGTGACGTTTGCAAATAAGAATATTGCTTTAAAATATAAGTACTGGTGGAAAACATCTTTAAGGACTTCATACAGCATCTAACCTAACTACTGCACTAACTAACTGAGAGGTTAAAGGTATAGTTCACCCAAAAATGAAAATTTGATGTTTATCTGCTTACCCCCAGAGCATCCAAGATGTAGGTGACTTTGTTTCTTCAGTAGAACTCAAATGATTATTTTTAACTCCAACCGTTGCCGTCTGTCAGTGGTATAATGCAAGTCATCGGGAACTTGGACTATAAGAGTAAATAAAACACGACAGACAAATCCAAATTAAACCCTGCGGCTCGTGACGACACATTGATGTCCTAAGACACGAAACGATCGGTTTGTGCGAGAAACCGAACAGTATTTATATCATTTTTTACCTCTAATACACCACTATGTCCAACGGCATTCATCACTCGATTCGTTTGGTCTGATCGCGCTCTGACAACGGAAGTTATGTCTCACGCATATACTTCAATGAGAGCGAGACATCACTACCGCTGTCAGAGCACGATCAGACCAAACGAATCGAGTGATGAATGCCGTTGGACATAGTGGTGTATTAGAGGTAAAAAATGATATAAATACTGTTCGGTTTCTCGCACAAACCGATCGTTTCGTGTCTTAAGACATCAATGTGTCGTCACGAGCCGCAGGGTTTAATTTGGACTTGTCTGTCGTGTTTTATTTACTCTTATAGTCCAAGTTCCCGCTGACTTGCATTATACCACTGACAGACGGCAACGGTTGGAGTTAAAAATCATAATTTGTGTTCTACTGAAGAAACAAAGTCACCTACATCTTGGATGCGCTGGGGGTAAGCAGATAAACATCAAATTTTCATTTTTGGGTGAATTATCCCTTTAAGTTAGGTTTGTATTTAAAGTGTTTAAAATGTATTTGATCTTGCCCAACTAGTAAACGGAGGGTATGTGTTTTCATTTGTGGGTAATGTGTTCAGACATTCAGTCATTTCTCTTCAGACAGTGTAATTAGTAGAGTAATCCCATTATAATCTAGAAGAAATCATTAGTTTGGGTAAGTTTGGTAAACTTTTCAGTGTTCTCTGGCAGTTTTAGTTTTAATACTGGTATAAATTATAACTCAGCAATGAGCAGCTTTAATAGTAAATAATATCTTTGGAAAAAGTAGGAGTCTATCCTTTTTCCAGCTATGTTGTTTTGTTAATTTCATTATTTATTATTTATTAACCAGGGAAGTTTGATGCATCAAATTACCCAAATTACCTGTATTGAGATATATCTCTCAAATACCTCTATATTATTGTGTGTATGTGTGCTGAGAGTAGTCTGGAAAATGTTTGCCTTATGATTATCTCAAAGTCGTCATGAGTTTTCCGAGCTGATATTTCAACATGCCAGGAAGATAAAATTTGGCCTCTACTTGAGGTCACTTTAAGTGGTGTTTATTTAAGTGTGCAGTACATTTGTGGTGTAGTTTGGGATCAGAACCAGGATTGGATGCATGTCAATTTTCTTGTTTATGTTTTTTTTTGTGTGTGTTTGTGAGCTGAGCAGACAGTGAAGGTTCCACATGGGCTGTAATAGCAGGGAGACCTTTGTGAGAACACACCTCAACCCCACCCATTTACTGAAGCATGAATCCACTCACACACACATACACACACACGGCGGGCTGACAGAACAGACTGTGGCTTAATGATCGATGTGGTGCGCTACCACCAAAAATAAACAGCTTTTATGTGATTCTCCTGAGGGTGTGGTCACTACCTGCTGCTGAAGATGGTACAAAAAGCAGCAGGATGGATTATTTAAACACTTCATACTCGCCCTGATAAGGCTGAAATTAAATGTTTAGCATGCAGACCATCATGACGTAATGTGACTCGCAGTTGATTTCAATAATGGTTAACGTAGCGTTTTTCTGATCTAATGACACAGAAACTGATTATTTTAGCCAATATTTGTGTATTTTAATCACACAAATATTCTTTTTCAGTATTTAATTAAATGTATTTGTATTCAACATTTCTTTGGCTTTCCCCATCTTGGGAACTGTTTCCACTGAGCTTGTCGCAGTGGATTATGGGATTGTCTTCTTCATGAAGGACACGAAGGCAGTTCTGCTTTAGAATTTGGCTAAAAGAAAGCAAATTAAGACGCCTACCTTTTGGGATTTGCTTTGCATTGGTAGTGCAACTTTGATGTAGTGTTTTATCATCTGTGATGTGATCATTCTGGGTTCTTGTGAATGACCCTGTGTTGATTCTAAGAATGTGTTACTTTAAAAACACAAAATCTTACAGTGTGTTTGGTAACTTGATAAGGTTATCTAGTGCGGCTCCCTTCTGATATGTCGATGACATTCAGTCTAAGTAAGTGAACTGATTAGATTAGTTTGTCTGGCTAAATTGCTGAGCTTGATTTGGTGTCTTGTGACCAGTTGATTTTTACATTATTATTTCTGCTTTTTGACACAATAATGAACTGATCATTCATTAGAATACAACAAGTAAAACATGCATTAAAATATTTTTATGATTACTGTTATTAAAAAAACACTACGGTTCAAAAGTTTGCGGTCGGTAAGATTTTTTTTTTTAATGTTTTTTTAAAAGAAGTCTGTCATGTTCAACAAGGTTGCATTTATTTGATCTAAAATAGAGTAAAAACAGTAATATTGTGAAATATTATATTTTAAAATAACTGTTGTTATATTTTAAAATGCAATTTATTACTGTGATGGCAAGGCTGATAATTGTTATAAAATCATTGTTATATGCTGTTTTGGTTTTAAAAAATAATTTCTTCTTCTTATTTTTTTTTTTGTTACTTATTTTTTTATTTTGAATGTTCTTCAGATCTCCTTTTACAACAATTACTTGCACACAGAAACAATATCCTTTACAGGGGATCATAACATTCACGCATCCTTACATGTATGATCAATTCCACAGAAAAATATGTCCAAAAATACAAGGAAAAGAAGAAATAAGAAAATCATTAACAACATTTAAAGCAAACAATTTGAACAAAACAAACATCAACTTAAAACAAAACATGGGTTGTATTCAAGTTCCCCTGGCAAATATAACCAGTTAGTTCTAATGGTCCTCCATCACCGTCATTAATGGTGCCCATCTTTCAATAAAAAGTTCCCTTTGTAATAATTTCTTCTTATTATTATCAATGTTAAACAGTTTTTTCAGGATTTGAGGATATTTTATACTGTCACTTTTGATGAATTTCATGCATCCATGCTGAATAAATACTGTACATTCATTTCTTTTTGAACAGTAGTGTAGCTTAAAAAGCTATTTGTCAAACCATGAATGACTGTCAAAAGTTATTCTCCAAATTTTTAAAATGTATAATTGTTTATATACCTTTGAACATCACTTTAACCCGTTGAACTCACAGCGGTGTATTGTTTTGTTCTATTCTTTAATACACTTGGTAGCATGTTGCACTTTGTTACTGTTGTAATATTAAATTTGACGTGATCAACCAGGCTCCATTGTATGGAGCCCTTACGGGGACATGGTTGTGGAAAAATATGAGATGAGAGGAAAAATAAGTCATTGCTTTTGCTTTCTCTCGCAAATGTATTGCGTTCCCAGAGAAACTTTGTGTTCTTTGCGAGTGAGCGCGAAGTTTCTTGGGAATACAAACGTTTTGCGAGAGAATGCAAAGTTTCTTGGGGGACAACATTTTGCAAAAACATTTTCCAAAACATTTGCAAAAGAACCCAAAAGCATTGCTGAATATTTTTTCTCCCATCTAATTTTTTCTTCTTCACCATGTCCCTTTAGGGGTTCTGTACCATTGGCTTACACCCACAGAAGTCAGTTTTATTGGCCAGATAGTGTAGAAATATCTCAGTTAACAACTGCATATTTTCATTTTTGACATTTTAGTGCCTGAAGAAAGAAACCACATCATATTTTAGTGGTTCTCTGGATATTTTATGCTATGAAAACGTTTGTACCTGTGAGGCCAGTTTTCAGTATCTCACCTAGGGCCCCAAAAACCAGCACACGTTACATAGCAGTGTTTTATATTTAGGGCTAGGGGCTTGTTGGTCATACCCTAAGTATGAGCAATAGTAATAGTAATGCTTATTTTAGCAAGCACCACTAATAAGAGGGTCACAGCTACTGAGAACACGCACATAATATTGTGTTTTGCATCCTGTATCCCAGACCTTGCAACGTCAGAACTTCCTGTGGGATGTTGCCGGTTCTGTCTGAACAAAGAGCTGTTACTTTAAACCTGTTTCCCATGAAATGTTCCGCTGACACACACCTACACACACACACACACACATACAGCTCTTTCCAATCCAAAGTTTTGACATCTCGTGTTTGAAGTTACATGCGTGCCAGGGGTTACCCACAATCCTAACCTTTCTTTTGACTTTCCTTTTCAACTCCTCATGAGAAATGCCAGACATTCCTCAACACCATTTAGAACACGATGCCTGTGTACATTTGAGAGATGAACACAGACAGAGTTTGTGTGTGTTTATTGTTCGTAGGTGTGTTTGTGCAGAATTCCTTGCCTTCCTGAGCTTTGCCCTGGAGATTCTGACACAATGAACAGGTGTAAAGTTGGAAAACTGGTTCTCTGCTTGGCTCTTTCTTTGTTCCCAGGTCCTGTGAACAGAACCCAGCTCTGTGCTGTGTTTTTTTTTTGTTGTTGTTTTTTTTAACCATAACCTTTCTAGACAACGTTCAACATCCGTATAAAGCTTGGTATGTGTGTGTAGCCCCTTCAAGCCATAGGTTGTAAAGTGTTGATTTCAAATCTGATTCAGCTTGCCTGCTTTATAGCAAAGATTTTTCTGCATTCATGTATGTGACTCCCCAGAAGAATTTGGACTGAGCATTTGATATGGCTTTAAAATGAACTGAAAATATATATTTTTAAAATTATAGTTTAAATTGATAGATAATCACACACTGTACAGATTTGGTTATGTGTTCTAAATTTTGTGCGCTTGCACAGCAGGGGTACCTGTTAGAACTTAACTTAAAGGTGCCGTAGAATGTGTTTTCAATAGATGTAATATAAGTCTAAGGTGTCCCCTGAATGTGTCTGTGAAGTTTCAGCTCAAAATACCCCATAGATTTTTTTTTTATTCATTTTTTTTAACTGCCTATTTTGGGGCATCATTAAATATGTGCTGATTCAGGCTGCAGCCCCTTTAAATTCTCGTGCTCCCTGCCCCCGAGCTCGCGACTGCCTTAAACAGCATAAACAAAGTTCACACAGCTAATATAACCCTCAAAATGGATCTTTACAAAGTGTTCCTCATGCAGCATGTCTAATCGCGTAAGTATAGTATTTATTTGGATGTTTACATTTGATTCTGAAGGAGTTTGATGGTGCTCCGTGGCTAAAGCTAACATTACACACTGTTGGAGAGATTTATAAAGAATGAAGTTGTGTTTATGCATTATACAGACTGCAAGTGTTTAAAAATTGAAAATAACGACAGTCTTGTCTCCGTGAATACAGTGAGAAACGATGGTAACTTTAACCACATTTAACAGTACATTAGCAACATGCTAATGAAACATTTAGAAAGATAATTTACAAATATCACTAAAATATCATGATATCATGGATCATGTCAGTTATTATTGCTCTATCTGCCATTTTTCACTATTGTCTTTGCTTGCTTACCTAGTCTGATGATTCAGCTGTGCACATCCAGACGTCCTGCCCTTGTGTAATGCCTTGAACATGAGCTGGCATATGCAAATATTGGGGGCGTACATATTAATGATCCCGACTGTTACGTAACAGTCGGTGTTATGTTGAGATTCGCCTGTTCTTTGGAGGTATTTTAAACAAATGAGATTTATATAAGAAGGAGGAAACAATGGTGTTTTAGACTCACTGTATGTCATTTCCATGTACTGAACTCTTGTTATTTAACTATGCCAAGGTAAATTCAATTTTTAATTTTAGGGCACCTTTAAATTTCAGTATTAGAATGATCATTTGAATGGGGCAAGTGACCCAAAGCAGCATGATCACTGGGAATTAAACTGTAGTTTGCTAAGCCAGTGAGAGAACATTCTAAATCAATGTTGCTTTAAAGATGCACAGATAAAATTAAAGGGATTAACTACATGGATACACAGAGTTTATTCAATAGACTTTAATGCATGGGCGCAGCTTTGTGTTTTCCATGATGCCTGTAAGATTAAAAAATGTTGTATTATTGATCGATTTATGCAGCAGTTGTACCTATGCAGGGTTTAACTGTCGAATTAGCAAATATTACATTACTGTTATGTGATATAGGTGTGGCAGAGGCCTTTCTTACCTCTTTCTGAAAATCATCCAAAATCGAAACGCAGATTGTGTGCATGCATGATAAACCTGTAATCAGTCAACTTACTTTTCAAAGACTTCTGTATCGGCTTTTGATGAGAAATGTTTGCCTCAGTTAACCTTAACCTGCATTATGAATGGATAATGCCTCAGGGACAAATGGACAGTTTTACAAGGCAGATTAAGTTTAAGGTTGTTTCATACATCTCTGGTCTGCAGCAGCATGTTTTCATTTCATTGCGCGTATTAACAGGTTACAGCATTAAAGCTGCATTCTTAAGCAGCGTGGCACTGCACAACAGAAGCGTAGCAGAAGCAGCTCTGCATGTAAAGTTTCAACACTCAGCCTACTTGTGCTGGGGTTTGCACACTAAATGCAGCAATAAGCATATTTAGTGACACAATCTTTCACAATATACTGTAGCCTTTTATGAAGCAACACAAAATATGGAGTGAATGAGTCACCCATTGTTTGATAAAAGATGTCTGTCAAGCTTAAAACAAGTTAGTACATGTCAACGACACAAACAACACTTTCCGTTCAGTAAGTCTGACGGAATACAGACTATTGAAGCAGCTTATGGTCTATACTTTTGACTTTGAGTTGAGTTATTCAACATCTGGATGCAAATGTGAGCCCCCTCCATTAGCAAATAACATTTCATGTCATTCAAGTTGGTTTTTCAAGGTCCAATATTTAAATATATTTCATTGAAAGTCTTTGGGATGTGCTGGAGGAGACTTTACAGAGTGCTCACCTCTTGCATTGTCAATACAAGATCTTGACCAAAAATTAATCTCGATGGAAATAACATCACAACATTTATTTCCATTGAGAGGTGCATCATTTTTTGGTCAAGATCTTGTATTGACAATGCAAGAGGTGAGCACTCTGTAAAGTCTTCTCCAGCACATCCCAAAAACTTAAGTTAAAACTTAAGCACTAAAGGTGCCCTAGAATTGAAAATTGAATTTACCTCGGCATAGTTAAATAACTATGTTCTAAATAACTAGTTCTGTACATGGAAATGACATACAGTGAGTCTCAAACACCATTGTTTCCTCCTTCTTATGTAAATTTGATTTGTGCAAAAGACCTCCGAAGAACAGGCGAATCTCAACATAACACAGACTGTGATGCAACTGTCGGGATGATTAATATGTACGCCCCCAATATTTGCATATGCCAGCCCATGTTCAAGGCAATTACACAAGCCATTATTAACATCTGGAGCTGTGCACAGACGAATAAACAGACTTTATGCAGGTAAGCAAGCAAGGACAACAGCGAATAATGGCAGATGTAGCAATAATAACTGACATGATCCATGATAACATGATATTTTTAGTGATATTTGTAAACTGTCTTTCTAAATGTTTTGTTAGCATGTTGCTAATGTACTGTTAAATGTGGTTAAAGTTAACCATCGTTTCTTACTGTATTCACGGAGACTAGAGCCATCATTATTTTCATTATTAAACACTTGCAGTCTGTATAATTCATAAACACAACTTCATTCTTTATAAATCTCTCCAACAGTGTAGCATTAGCCGTTTGCCACGGAGCACTATCAAACTCATTCAGAATCAAATGTAAACATCCAAATAAATACTATACTTACATGATCTGATATGCTTCATGCACTCAAAAAAATAACTTGTTGGTCTAACTTAATTCAATTATGACACCTATTTCCACACAGTTGAACTGATTTATTTGAACATAAGATAGGTTAATTGTACTGATGAGTAAAATTCATGCTAATTGAATGAGATCACACCAGTTTCATTTGACATATTCTGTGAATGTTTCCTGAACATAATTCATTCTTGTTGATCCAACCAGTGCTATTGCAATTCAGACTGGTGCCCTTGTGCAGTGTTGCTCAAGTTTTCTGCACTTTTAAGGAAATGGAAAGACCTGTTAGTGTTTAAGTGTTTAATGTTTAGTTATTTTGAACATTTAAAAGAGTTTGTGGCGTATATATATAAAACATTTTTTGTTACCATCATGGTGAAGATGTGCGCTTGTGCTTAGGTTGTGAATAGCTGTTGTACACAGACATACATGTTTCATGACCATTGAGAGGGATAAAGCTGATGACCATATGTAGACTGTGTAAATTATGTGCTGGCCCTCAAACTAATTTATTTATATTTCTATAAAAACTAAACTAAAATATCACTTTTTCATATGCTAAGTAACATTTATAGCATGCAAGTAATGATCAGGTAAAGAACTTCTCATCACTGGCTTTAGCATAATTAAAGCTTGTTGAGAACAACATAGATTTATTTCATGTAGCCACCCATAGCCTAACCACAAGGTCTACACTTCAGCATAATGGTAACCTCAAAAAAAATCGACATAACAAACTCTTTTAAATGTCAAATATAACTGAACATCAAACTTTAAAAGGTATTTCCCTTTACTAAAAACGCATTAAACAGCACTTAAGTTCATCATTTACTGTCCTGATCTTTCCCTATGCAAAGCATGCTGGGAACTAGAAATCCTCTGCCCAGTTTCAATCAATGCAACATAAATGATTCATGTCGTCCCAACACAAATGGTTTAGGTTAACCTAACATTTTGCAAATTTAATTTCATTTAACATAATACAATTGAGTGCAAATGCCAATTAAGTAAAAAACTAAAGATTTGTGTTGGTTCAGCTTATTTTATTTAAATAAACTGAACAAGCAGCTAGAATCATTTTTTTGAGTGTGACGAACACTTTGTAAAGATCCATTTCGAGAGTTATATTAGCTATGTGAACGTTGTTTATGCACTGTATTATAAAGTTGTGAGCTTGGGGGCGGGGAGTGCGAGCATTTAAAGGGGACGCGCACTGAATCGGCTCATATTTAATGATGCCCCAAAATAGGCAGTTAAAAAACTGAATATAAAAAAATCTATGGGGTATTTTAAACTTCACAGACACATTCAGGGGACACCTTAGACTTAGACTTATATTACATCTTGTGAAAAAGCATTCTATGGCACCTTTGAGGTCAGTGCCAATTCCTGTGTGAAAATGATTCTTCATGCTCCCTCCCAACAAAACAGTCTGAGCCGGATGAATCTTGACATTGTCATCCTGGAATATGGCCATGATATACATCTTAATACATGGTTGTTTAAGAAAAGAAAAGCTACACACTCCATCTTTAAGGGTTAAAAAAAATGTTGCCAAACATATAACATGCTAGAAATATAATAATCACTGTAATAATGATCCATCCATAGACTTAAGTATTTGCCAATTAAAATCCAAACTGACTTTTTTTTGGCCAGGCAGTATATATATTCCAAGAACATTTTACCAGTTGAAAACCACATCAATTTTAATAATTAAAGATTATATATAACTATTAATAGGCAAGATGCAATTGTTGAGTGAAAAACGGCTTATATTCAGATGTTTTTTTTCTACAGGTAAAACGACTTTTGCCTCCAAAAACTCCCAATTACTTCATATTAATAGTTAGTGTATGGTATTTAAGTTTAGGTATTGGGGATTTGGAATAATATCTGCTACCAATAAACAGCCAATATTCTAGTAATAGGCATGCTAACTAGTTAAAGGGTTAATTCACCCCCCTTTGTTCATCTTCGGAACACACATTAAGATATTTTTGATGAAATCTGATGGCTCAGTGAGGCCTCCATTGCCAGCAAGAACACATTCAGATACCCAGAAAGATACTAAAAACATATTTAGTACAGTTCAGGTGACTACAATGGTTCAACCTTAATGTTATGAAGTGACGAGAATACTTTTTGTGAGCCAAAAAAACAAAATAACTACTTTATTCAACAATATCTAGTGATGGGCGATTTCAAAACACTGCTTTGTGAAGCTTTGAAGCTTTACAAATCTCTTGCTTCGAATCAGTGGTTCAGAGCGCAAAAGTCACATGATTTTCAGTAAAGCAGTGTTTTGAAATCGCCCATCACTAGATATTGTTGAAAAGTCATTATTTTTATTTTTTGCCGCACAAAAAGTATTCTCGTTGCTTCATAACATTAAGGTTGAACCGCTGTAGTCTCATGAACTGTTTTAAATGTCTTTAGTAGCTTTCTGGGCATCTGAAAGTGTTAATTATCTTCCTGGCAATGCAGGCCTCTCTGAGTCATCGGATTTTAGCAAAAATATCTTAATTTGTGTTCTGAAGATGAACGAAGGTCTTACAGGTGTGGAATGACATGAGGGTGAGTAATGACATAATTTTCATTTTTGGGTGAACTAACCCTTTGAGAATTGGACCCTAAACTAAAGTTACCATTTAAAATGAACTTCAAAACTTACTGCCAGATTATGGAAGGTGTGGTAAAAGAGGAAGTGGGGCTGGTCATGAATTATGCACATCTAAATATATAAGGTGTTTTTCACTTCCAGCCCTTGTTAACAATCACATATCACTTATAAATGATTATATACATGAAAGCTCATTGTGCACTTGCTGTTGCTACTACATTAATGTGAGAAACGGGCTTAAATACAACTAGTGAGGTTATGATGTTTTGAAAACGGAGTAGTCTTTATGTATGACATGAAAACAGTCCCAAAGTGCTGCCCCCTGCTGCCCAAAACACAGCAGCCATTGTCAAGGCAGGGCAGGGCGGTCCTGAGCTCCTGCCAACACACAAATTGCCTGTGGGATCCAGCTGCCAGTGATGAGAACTAAACTGCGTGTTTACATAATCTCTATCATTCATTCTAGCACATTGTGTTCCTCTTTCTTCCTCGCTTCTTGTCTTTTCACCTTTGGCTTGACTTTACTGATTAAACATTTAATAACCTTTATTAAAACTATTCTGAAGGACAGCAGCATCAGATGCCTGAATAAAGTCTCTTGTAGTGACAAACTCAAGGTTTCATTCACAGAGCCAAGATAAAAATGCTTTTCTGTCGCTTTGTTTTTGAGTCATTGACGGGTTTTGCTTTTAATAGAAAGCCTCAACTACCATGAATCATGAGGTTTAGTTCAATTTAAGCCAAAGTTAAAGTTGATCAAGGAGTCTCTGTGCGAGTTTTATCCAATTCAAGACTCCTTGCAGCTGTTCTGACATCTGCCCTCAACAGGTCCAGGCATGTATGAGTCTTTCGTATTCTGTGCTGCTTTTATTTTGCTTTCTCGGAAGGCTATCAAGTTTTTCAGAAAATCTCTGAACTTCTGAGAATGCATTCAACAACGATTTAGGTCATGGTAAAGATTATATAACCTTTAGACATCAACACTATACTCTGTACACAGACACACACACACAAACACCCAGAAAGAGTATTTACCATTAGATTAGAGCTTTCATATTGGATTCATGTCACTAATGTAGTTTTATAAAAACAAATAACTTTAAATTCTGAATGGATAAGCCACGTTCAAAGATGTAAAATGTTGATAAATGGTCACATGAGACTGCACACATGACATTCAGATGTGGGTGGTCATGTAACATGTTTTGTTTTTCTACAGTCTAGTCAGTTTAAATGCGTCAGATTTAAAATTGTCTTTCTGAACTATAGGGGGATTTATGATATGATTCCTGTCATAAAATTGAACATTGATGTCTTTAATCATATTGCCGTTGTGGTCATTTTATAAAAGCAATAAGGCATAAGAGGACATTATTTGCATCATGTCTAAGAATGCAGTCTCTCTTGGTTTTATTATACAGCATGGTATCTTCCTCAGGGCTGAAACGATGAGCTCTGTGGTTGTTCTACCATTTTAAATGTTCCAAAACCATTGCAGGAACATTTTATCCATGGTTTGGCTGTCTAAAGATGCAGATATATCAGTAGTGAGACAAACAGAAAGTACTCCACTAAATATCAACGACCACAAAGTTTCATAATTTTTTCACTTTTGTTGTTCATTCTTAAATTTTTGGTTCAAGGAATTTATTCCCAGTTGAAAAAGCAGTGAATGTTTCACAAATTTAAAGAACAAAACTTTTTGTTTTGATGCTACTTCATTTAAAATATGATCAGATCTTTCTCTATACGATGATTAATGAAGTTGGATGAGGAAGGCCATTCACATGTGATATATGAGTGGGTGGGGCTCTTTGGGCTATAGGACATGTCTGACCTGGTTTGACATGGATTGAGGTTGGGTTTAGCATTCCCACTGCACTCCTTGCTGACCAACTATAAATTAATTAATTGAAGTGCAATATTAAAAGTTAATGTGTTAAGGGTCAGACTATGTATCAAATGTAGATCTGTTACTGAACCATCTACAAGGATTTTAAAGAATTGATATTTGTTGTTTTACTACTTTGATAGACTTTTGTCTGTTCTCTAGGTTGAGCAACAGGTTTTGTTCTCCTTAAGCATACACGTGAACTCAGTTTCTCTGTTCTCCTACTCCATCTAGTGTTGAGAAAATGAACAGGTTGAACAGCAGGAACATGTGAATGTTCTTTTAAGACTGTTGATCTACCAGAAATGGAAGTTTTGTCATTTACTCACCCCTTGTATTTTTTCTTCTTCCATGAAACACACAAGGAAATTTTAGGCACAGCAAGGACAAAAAAGCATCATAAAAGCATCATAAATGTAGTACATATGAATGAGGCACTTTTTTCCAAGCTTGTCATATTGCTCATATCCACTCAAAGTGTATCATTATTTTTGCTTTTTTAATTATAACCTGAAATCTTAAGCCAAATATCATAGGTAATTAGTATTGGTATGGATCAAACAAGTTTTAAGATTTGTGAATGATCAGAAGTCAGATTTTATTTACAGGCCACAACCTAAAGCCTTAAGAAACAGTACATAATCCATAACCATACCCATACCTTTTATATCTCCTTTTTTTCTGCATTTATACTCTTGGTCTACCTTTTGTACTACCTTGGTTTACTCTTGAAATTCAGACATTTTTCTAGCATATTTTATCTTATACTTGAGTTATGGGATATTTACCTGGATTAGGATTACTAAAGCTCTCCAAATACTGTGTGTCAGTTAGTGAAGCTCTTCACTCTAAAATTAGTGTGTGTTGGCGCACTCTTTAGCAGAGACTAAGGATGTAATCACGTTAAACTCCAGTGGTAATTCAGACATGGTGCTTTTGCTGAATCAAAATGATTGTTCTCTTCTGTCCTTCTTTAAATCAAAAGGTAGTGTTTTCTTCTTTTTTTCTTTTCTTTTTTTTTCTACAGATTTTGTCAGATGTCACATTTTTGTCATATATGGCTGGAAAGTCTTTTAGCTGTCTGTATTATGCTTATGTCTAAATTTAAGTATGCAATTTCATTAATGTAAACATGTAAAGTCGTGTTTACATGTAAAGGGTGAATGATGTGTTCTGAATAGTTTTCTGTTTTTTAGTTTTTTAAAAGTTTGTTCTTCAGAGGTTTTTTACCAACGTTTTACATGGTGAATAATTGGTCATCGCAGTACAGTAAATTACAAACAACTTCCTGATTGCGATGCTATGAATAGAAATGAAAACTGGAAAAAATGCTTCCGAAGACCCAAGTCACCAGAAATAATGAGTGAATTAGCAGGGTGAAATCAGGCCACATGGTTAATTCGAGCATGGTCTTTGCACAGTGTGTCAGGTTACAGGACAGTCAATCTGTAGTGATAAAGTGTCACATTAGGATGTGGCACTAAAACACAGGAAAAACCCTGGTTAAGTTAATGAGATAACTGACTTTCCATTAACTTTAGTTGTTTCTGAAGTCACTATATTATTTGCTAGCATGCAGTTGTTTATGTGTGTATCTACTTTTAAAACATCAAAGCCCTGTAGGTTTGAAACATCCTATTCTGTCTTTTTAACAGTGTATTTGTCTGTCACCTGCATAGATATTAAATGTTTTACTTTGTTTCTCTCTCTGAAGGCCCTAAAGAGGACGCTGTGGTTGCTGTTTCTCTTCAGAAGTTCCAAGAAAATGTGTTTGTGGAGGTTGATCGGCCTAAATATGTGTTAGACCTTCATACAGAGGCCCAGCAGGGCCTAAAACTGCAGCAGCAGGAGGGTATGACAAAACAAACTCCAAATCAGAGTCTTAACAGACTTCCTTTTACTCTGAACCAAATACATGCAGCATACAGCAGTTCATTTTATTGGGTTAAGTGATAATGTCTTCTGTTCCAGATGATAGGAATGGGATTGACTACCCTGATGACCAAAGTATGATAGTAAGTGTTCCTCCAAGCATCAGTCAACCCTCATTTCCTATTACGATTGTATTGAATTCTGTTCCCACTAGAGTGACACTGTTCTATAAGTATAATATATTATTGGCTACTTTTAAATTGCTGATGGACGAATGTAAATTTAGAGGGTTAACCATGCTTCTTTACTTTAGTCAACAGTAACAGCTCAGACTGAAGACAGCATGGCCTTTAGTGAACTGAGAGGCTTTGAGTCTGAGAGCACAGCTGCTGATTCTGTTTCGATGCGCTCCTCCATTTCCTCACGATCAACACGCTCAGGGCTCAAACGCCAAGGTGACACTTTCAGACATAAACACATTATTAGTCATATCCATTTTTGCCATAAAAAGACCATGGCCTGGTATCCTCATAAAGTGCTTTATGATTTAATATCAAATACAAGGTCACAGCAACATTGTTTTCTATTTCCTTTCTCTAGCCTCAACGTTTAGACCTTTGAAGCCAGATAAGTCTGCAGAGAAGACCAAGACTCGTAGGAAACACATGAGAACTGTTGTAGGAATTCCTCGACACATCCAGAGAGAACTGGGTATGTTTTACTGTGATCTTCTGTAATGTACAGCTTGTCTTTTAAGTTATTTAGCAGAAAACATGTAATGTTTATTAATTTTATTTTTTAATATTTTGTATCTGAAGGGTTGGACAGGGCAGCATGGATCACCACCAGTCCTTTTGATGGCCAGATGTCCAATGGAGACGTGATCATCCCCGCCATAATTTCCACTGTGGATGGTGCGTCTACCAGCTTTGAACGAGAAAGCTTACAAGACCATCTACAGGGCAAAGAGAACCTGCACACAGTTAAGAAAGACAACACACTGGCAAAACCCAAAGATGACATCCTCCAAAGATCTGTGAATCATTCTGTAGATCCAGAAAAGTCCGGAGAAGGCACTCTTCTTGTTCCTTGGACAGAGAACCCAGCCGGTGCGGTCATGTCCATCTCACCGCAGGCCACATACATGTCTAAAATTATTCCAAATGCTGTACTTCCACCATCTGTGGATGTTGTGGAACTCAGTCGCAGCCGAAGTCGCAGCAGTGTCCGAACCATCAGCAAGAGCAGCCTGGTGTCAGCCAGCCCAGCATCCACCCGTCCATCCTCCAGAGCCTCTTCAAAATGTTCCACAACCCGCTCAGACTATTCTAGGTGGAGCAACTCGGGATCGTCAGAGACACTAGTATCCGATTCCTCCACCATCTCCAGCAGTAGCACTCCCCGTGTGGCCAGTAGAGGGAGTCAGGTTGAGAACACGGCTAGACTGGTCAAGCTGAACAACCATGGTTCCCATATTGCGTCTAGAAATACTCATGTGAATGGGGATTCTACAGAAGAGGACGACAGCAGAAAAACGGGATCTGGTGGTGCTTTCACACGTAACCTATCAGTGGTTAAACGGAGCAAGATGCCTCCAGCTCCTCCCAGCAGGTCATACTCCTTACACGGGAAACAGACCTGGAAAAGATCTGAAAATTCTTCCACTCCAGATGTATCACCATACCCCACTGTCATTTCTGTATATGAAATGAAGGTCACCACTCCTGAGTTAAACCCTAAGAGAAGCATATCTCCTTCCAATGGACAGAAAACTACGCCAGCTGAGCTAAATATATACAGAAATAACCTTAAAAAGTCTTCCGTCACCACACCCCATTCATACACAAATGGCACCAGTAAGCTTGCTGAACTGAAGAACAGCCTTCTGTCTGCAAGTTTAATTAATAGTAACAATTCTTCCCCAGCTGTAATGGCTCTCCGGTCTCTGATTGACATTCCTAACCATCCCAAAGTACTGGCTCCCCCAGCTCCTCCACCAGAGACCTGGGCTCACAACCAGCGTACTTTTGAACTGCTGTGTGGGCCTGGCCCTGTTAACTATGCACGCTGGGCTAAAAAGAGAGGTCTTAAAACTGCAGATGAACCAGACTTGACCTCATCAAATGGTGACACCGCATCAATGTTGCAGGCAGTGGAGCTAAAAGGCAAAGTTGAATCCTTAGCACCAGCCGCAAGTGTCACCCCATCTCCATCACCTCCCCCAGAGCATTACCCACCAATGCCAAATATCAGCCAAGACAAACCTCCTCCACCCCCTCCAGACTTTGTTCCTTCATCTCCTACACTAGCCGCCAAAGCTATAAAGGACTTGACTTCTTGGATCCCTCCACCTCCTCTGTTTCCTCCTCCAGCGCCTCCAGTTGGCACCGTTTCTGCAACTCCTGTCACTGTGCCAAATGATACAGACTTCCCTCCGCCACCCCCACCATTTTCGCCACGGTCTTTACTTACAATGCCTCAGTTACCACCAGATGTTCCACCACCCCCACCACAAGTTCCACCTCCACCCACACCACCTTCTGAACCACAGAAAATCTCATCCCCTCTGCAAGAATCCCAATCTTCGACACACAATGTGTTGGTAACATTATCTGTAACTTCTCAACAAATCAATGTTCCTCCACCTCCACTACCCACTGATGTAAGATCGCAACAAGTGATTGCTCCTCTTCCTCCACCAGTACCCACTGATGTAAGATCTCAACAAGTGACTGTTCCTCTTCCTCCTCCAGTACCCACTGATGAAAGATTTCAACAAGTGACTGTTCCACTTCCTCCTCCAGTACCCATTGATGTAAGATCTCAACAAGTCACTGTTCCTCTTCCTCCTCCAGTACCCATTGATGTAAGATCTCAACAAGTCACTGTTCCTCTTCCTCCTCCAGTACCCATTGATGTAAGATCTCAACAAGTCACTGTTCCTCTTCCTCCTCCACTGCCTACTGATGTAAGATCTCAACAAGTCACTGTTCCTCTTCCTCCTCCACTGCCTACTGATGTAAAAATGGAGGACAGACTAGATACAACAGAAACAGAGAAACGGACAAGCAGTCCCTCTCCAGCCAAAGAGGAGACCTCCGGTCCAGTGGTCACCCAGTCTCTCTTACAGATGGTTCGTCTCAGGTCGGTAAAGTCCAATCAGGGTCAGGCTATAGATCTCGCTAAATCATCACAACCCAAACCAAAATCAGGTGTCAGTCAAGAGGTGCCTCCAAAACCAGTTAGACGATCTTTGATTATGACATCACTGCCCCCTGATGTGGAAGCTCTGTCTGGTACAGAGCCAAAAACCGAATCTCCATCTGTCGACGTGCGCACAAACACAACAGCTGTATCAAATACTCAGAAAGGGTCAACTGAACCAAAGACTATAGCAAATAACATTGTTCAAAAAACCCAAAACACAACACTTGAGCCAGCATGCTCATCAGCTTCAAGTTCAACCTCTGAACCAAGTAACACTTCAGCTCCTACTGAACCAACAACTAAACAGTCCTGCTCTGAAGCAGAACTCAAACCCCAAACACTCAAGGAACAAATCCAAGTTGCAGCACCTGTCCCTGCTACCCTGCCGAACACAATGGGACCAAAGGACCAATCAATCAATGAGCCAAAGACTCAACTTCAGGCCCAAGAACTCAACAAGCCCCTGCAAAATTCAGAGAAGCAATCAATCACTGTTGAAATACCCTCAAAGCTGGAGGGTGAGCAGCCTAAACCCCAAACACAAACACCCACCGTCTCTTCCACGCCTCCCGTAGTGTCTTTGCCAGCCAACCCCTCCATGCGTCTCCAGGACGCTATTCGTCTGAAGGCTGCTGCAATGTCTACAACAGACAACCAAGCAAAGCCATTTGGTCTGCGCTCTCCTCTCCCAGTCGTGGGTGCTGTTCCCAACTCCCCTGCATCTATGGCCAGCTTCATCTTCTCCAAGAGCCCAAAGAAGGTCGTAATAGAGACACCGTCATCCTTAGAGGTTCAGGCTGACCTGAGGAAGACTCTGGTGGCAGAGTTAGCATCTGTTTCCGATTCGGCCAAGTCTAATGACTCACACAAGACTGCTAACAAAGTTCCTCCACCTATTTCTAAGAAACCCAACACTAAGGTTGAGAGCGTTGTTCAGAACTCTGCAGAGGCAGAGTCTGTTGCCAAGACTGAGGATGTGCAAAAAGAAACTGTACAAACTGCCGGACAGGGAGTACAGACAGAAAACTCTGAGAGAACAACAAATTAATGAACATGTGCACAAATGATTTAACCTTTGAGATTTTGCTTTTTCGCAGATAAACCAGGCTTTAGATCTTAGGATCAAACTGCTTAAGCAATTTTGAATATAAAATACTAAAAAAGTCTTTATGTACAGATAGGCATATTGCACTTTTTGTACACTGGTTTAGTGTAACTGATTCTCATTCATGGGAATGCATGTCACTGGTATTTGGAAATGATAAATATTTTTATTTTATTTATGTGTCCTCAGTTATAGACAGAAGCCATGCTACCTTCTAGTTTGTGGAACTCCTACCTACTGGTAGCACTGTAGAAAACAGCAGGAGAGCACCATGAGAATGATGTTTGCAAGTTTGTAAAACATAGGGTTTACCAATCAAACTCTAAAGTGGAATTTTAGAGGTATTGGTGTAAAATGAATATAAGAGCATTACAAAGGAAATGAAGGTAAAGAATGTAAGTAAGATAAAGAATGAAAAGAAGCTAAACAGGAAAAAAAAAAGAAGAAGAACAGTAAGTTGGGAGCATGGACCACTGATTTTGGGGTGGGGATGTGTAATTATTCTTTTTTCCATCTATGATATTTGCTGTGTACCATTTTATAAGTCTATATTTTACTTTTAAAACACAAAATCATTATATGTGATTGTAATACTAAAATTAGCACTCCCCACCCTAAGTATTCAAAAATAAGAACGTAGACGAGGAATCTGATCAGGTGTTTGAGAAACAGAATGTTGGAATCAAATGAATGGAGTAAAAGCTGTTTTCTCACCATTGTTACCGCAAGTAGGGTCAAGCAGGTGGTCAGAAAGTCATGAAACCGCATAAACAAGAGGTCTAAGGTGTAAATCTCTGTTAAATGATTTCTATTGCTTATTTTTTATTTTTACAGAGAAGTTCGTTAGTTTACTCTAAGTTGATGTACATTACAGTCTACACAGACTATGCAAATAAAAGGAAATGAATGTTTTTAATATATGATTTTTTCATGCACTATGCTAACTTGTTTGGTTTTGCTATTCCTTTGATTTCAGCTCTTTGTCCCTTATTATAATCTCTATAAAGGAGAAATGTCTTATACTTACATATTGTTTCAAAACAGATTATCTACAAAGATAAAAACAATAATGTTTATTCATGTTTAACAATGTTTCATCTTATGACAAGATTAAAGACTGTACACAAAGTTACTAAAGTAGCTACATGGTGACTTCAAATCTGGCCATGTTTTTTAACAGATTATACTTTTTATCAAATATATCAGACACTGCAATATTGCAACATCACAAATCATTCAAATAAAATAATACATTATATACAATCACATATATTTTGAGAACTATTGCATCAGAACTGTAGTAGTTTTTAAAACCCAGACAAATGTGGGGTCACAGGAAGAATATATTCAGCTAGTCAAGTGTTCATTCAGTCAAGTGTAGACCAGTGAAGGTTAAGATATGACCTTATCATTTTCCTGCTTCTGTTTAATATTTATAGAGTGGTTAAAAGGGGATAAGATGTTGATTTATGAACACAATCACACAGAATAACACTGAACAAGGACAGGAGAAAGAAAAAAAGTGTTTTACATTCACAGAATGATGACATTGTTCATCTGGTGTGATCCTAAATTGGGACAAGATCTGTAGCTTAGATCTCCAGCGCTCCACAGACATTTTATTTAATTATTTGTCAGCTACCATGGACATAAGAACCTACAACAGTGTTTTGTCTATCTCTTCTCCTTTATGAAGTGTCCTGTTACAGTGAGAAATTATAATAATATTGTAAAGTGTCTCTTATAAAGTGCAAATATCCAAAATGGTTTTACTTGAAAAAACAAGATTCAGTTCATTAACGGTAGTTAATGCATTTAGTATCATGGACTAACAATGAACAACTTTTTTTCAGCATTTAATAATCTAGGTTAATGTTATTATATATAAATGTGCTATACATTTACTATTGTTCATTCATGCTCATTCATAATATGTTAATGTTAATTTATTCACTTTAAATGTTTAAAATGTATTAGTAGTACAAATACAGATGGCTTTATCAGCACATGGGTATACAAATCAAACTGTAGTTTCTTTCAAAATGATCCTGCTTCATTGATTTCTTGACCAAGCCAAGAATTAAGATTACACCTTTAACGTCTCTAGATCATTCTTCACTTCCTCAGAAGCCACAGGCTCTGAATGTTGGTTTGTCTTTTACAATGCAATTTAAAGGTGCACTACTGTATGTAATATTTTCTGTCTCCTAGAGGTCTATTCAAAACAAAGGCGTAGCTTGATGACACCAAGTTTGAGAGCGGAATCTTGGGACATGTGGTCTTTACCTCAACGGTCGGTGGAAAAGAATTGGGATAGGACTCGGGAACAAATCATGTTCATGGGTGCGATTATTAACGTTACTGTAGTATGAAGCAGAGCAGGTTGAGTGTTGTGGGAGCTGAACGAGGCCGCTGGAGCGATTGCGCAACACGCCTCACGAGCAGCGGAACTTTTATTATGACACAGTCGCCGGCACCGCTTCCGCTTTTCCGGTCATGAGTATGAGGCGGTATGAGGTAACGCAGCTCGGTTTATCAGATACATTTGAGTGTGTTGAAAATGTTATAACATTACTCTGTGCGTTCACTCAGCGGCTGCTGTGAGACACTTGTTTGAAACACACTGAAGCTAGGTCGATTTTTATAAATGAGGCCCCTAATCTCTATCCAGTTAAGCATCTGTGGGATATGCTGGACCAACCAATTCGATCCCCTTCAGGACTTGAAGGATCTGGTGCTAGCATCTTGGTGCCAGATTCCACAGAACACTGTTAGGGCTCTTGTAGAGTCCATGCCTCGACCCCTTTGGAGTTAATATTGTGCCATAATGAAACAAACAAATCCAGCATTTTGCAAACAAACACGATCTGCTTTGCAAAGGAAAACTCGACTCGCAAACAAACAGAAAGTTATGTGCAAATACAAAGATCAGTTTGAGCGAAAACAAATATATGTATTGTTTTACAAATATATATAAATGAGCCTACATCATATTTCACAAATAAATACAAACCATCCTACAAATGGCATGTAACCTTTGAACAAATACCAAATCTAGTGCATACATAAGCACACCTGTCTGTTACCGACACTTGCCTTTTTATGAGATCTCTAGGCTTGATTTTCTCATAAATGCAGTTGAGCAACTTTCTCTTCCAAAACAGCAGATGGCGCTTTGGTATGGGTCAGCTAACACAGAAGCCAACACATTAGGATCATAATGTGGTGCCTATAGGTATATATCTTTTAAATAATGTATAATCAAGTTATTAATCAATAATTATCCTTCTAAATATTAAATGATTGAATTCTTTAACATATGTTAAAGTATTTATTTTCTTTTTCATCTTCAAACACTAGAGAATAATGATGAATATTGTCTGTACCTCTCACGGAGAGAAAAGTAAATCTTATCAGTACATTTTGGGGAAGTGTCCTTTTCAACCAACTTCAACCTCGGGGAAGCTACGCATTCTATTTAGCTGTGTATGTGTGCTAGTATTCTGTGTTACAGGTCAGTATTGGTGAAAGATGAACAATGGGCACCTTGATGAATGACTTGTTTTTCTCGACAAACTGGTTTATTTCTAAACCAATCAGAATTAATTAACCTGAAGTAATGATAGTTAGAGTATAATTATTATGGAAATGTAAATGTACGCAGAGCGGCCTACGAACTCCTTGCTGAGTACTGAAGCTGATTTCTGCTGATGAAACTGCAAACTATTCTTCAGTAGAATTGTTAAAAATAGAATAAAAGTAGAATAGAATAAATTTTCATCAATTTATTTTTTTAAACTCTGACTCTGGGTCTTCATTCATCATATCGGGTCTTTGAGTCTTACATAGGACAGATCAATATATCAAAGAAAATTCAGAAATGATCAGACAGTGCTATGTCCTCAATAACAATAGATTAAATGTTTAGATCCTTACTGATAAGTAAATCTAGAGTGTGTCCACGATTGTGTGTGGGTCCATGTACATGCTGAGTCAGATCAAAAGTATTTAAAACAGTTATGATTTCTTTTGCTATATTGATTTCAGCATTATCTATGTACATTTTAAAATTCCCAGCAATAGCAAAACAACTCTGAGGAAATTGTTGATAGCAGTTCTGTAAATAGTAGCACAAGATGAAATGGAACGTTAATGTTTTTTTTTTTTTTTTTTTTTTTTTTTTTAAACACAAAGAACTTTTCAATACTTTTCAGATAGTGAAAATGCATTTGAATGTGTGTAACATTTCAGACAACTTGCCAAAAGTAATTTACCCTAAAAGGACAAAGTTGGTTATAAATGACAGCAGTCACAGCACCCTAAAAAAAAGGGTCAAAGGTCAGATGCAGAAAACTCATTTTGGAAAATGGTTTTAGTCTTAAATATAGCCTATGTAAAATATAAATTTATTTATTTTTTCTAGCTGTGATTTCATAATTAGTCCCATAGAGGGTTAAAATATGGGCTGCACACCTTGTCATGCATCTCAACAATCTGAAATTATTATAAATAAAATAAATTAAATAAATAAATGAGGAAATATCGATTTAAAAGATCACATAAACATAACAATCCTCCCACAAAATAACAATATTAAATAAAGATTATACAAAGACACCAAAAAGTGAGAAACATTTTTGTTCTGTTTTTTTTTTTTTACAGGAGGATTTAATATAGATCTTAACATTTTCTCGAAAGTGAGAAAAATGAGGGGTCACTTTCATAGTTTTACATTTGTGGATAAAGTATTTTGCAAACAAAATAATTAAGTTGGAAAGAAAAAGACATTTTCATGCTGCTTCTCAAAAATAAAAAATCCAAACAAGACATCCTTGACATAAAGCTCAAAGTCTTATATATATATATATATATATAGTCTACAATGAACTGGCAAATGTCTTGCCAAAGTTTTCTTGTATGATCACAATGCCAGAAAAGATGTAAGAAAGTTTCTGGTTGCACAGAAGGTACTGTTCACATAGGCTACTTGATTTAAAATTTGACACAATTAATGTTTTTCCAGGATAGTACCGATGAATAAGCTTAAAAGAAATCTCTTTGACCTTATTTACCAGTAGATAGCTACTTGTTAGGAAGAATCCAAACCTTCTTCCACAATATATTTTCCACTAAATTGTTCCATCTTGAAACGACATGAGGAGTGGAAACCCAATCATTAAGAAAAAGAAATCAAATATCTCTATTATTTTTTTTAAATGTAGATTTAAAGCATATTCTGCCTACATACCAGTCCATCGTTTTCGCGATTCCGTGATCGCTGAATACAACGCAAAATAAACAAAATGTCGCATTTTTTGCGATCCTGCATAATTCGTCATTTCACCGCAAAATAATCGCAAAAAATAATTGTATTCACAAAAATAGATAATATTATCTAAATTGAATTATCCCTAATTCCTAATTCTTAAAAGCTTCATTATTTTCACGAGGATATCCTACAGACCGTCGTGCAATGTGCATGCAGGCTATGTGGTCTGTGCGTCTGTGAAAGCGAAAGCGAATCTTTCTCACCTGCTGTAGTCTCGCATCCGTGCCAAGGAGCGGGTGAAGCGATTACGCGACTTGGATGAATGACAAATAAAAAGTATGATATGCCTGATAGCACTAAAAAAAGAGTTGATAAAAGCGCTGTATAAGCTACACGAACTCAATTCGGCTCTGACACACTGACCGACTGGCTGCGGATTCTGTGCATGCGTTTGCCGCCTGTCAGCGCTCGCGCGTGCATACCGAAATGTGTTATATTTCTAGGCTTATCGGCCTTGAACGGTCAAATAAACACACAATTATGCCTAAATGTCCATCTTGGTGGTTATGTCTTGAGTGAACAAATTTGGGACATGTGTCAGTGTTGGATCCGCTCATTACAGTAGGCCTAGGTCTTAAAGGGTTAGTTCACCCAAAAATGAAAATTCTGTCATTTATTACTTACCCTCATGCCGTTCCACACCCGTAAGACCTTCGTTCATCTTCGGAACACAAATTAAGATATTTTAGTTGAAATTCAATGGCTCCGTGAGGCCTTCATAGGGAGCAATGACACTTCCTCTCTCAAGATCCATAAAGGTACTAAAAACATATTTAAATCGGTTCATGTGAGTACAGTGGTTCAATATTAATATTATAAAGCGACGATAATATTTTGGTGCGCCAAAAAACACTGTTTTTTATATACACTGATTCATTTATGATCCGATGCTTCCTGAAGCAGTGTTTTGAAATCGGCCATCACTAAATAAGTTCGTTATTTTGTTTTGTTTTTTTGGCGCACCAAAAATATTCTCGTCGCTCGTCGTCATTTTGATCGCAAAAATCACAAAAAATATCGCGAAATCCTGGAGGGACTGGTTTAGAGAGAAAGAGAGAGAGAGAGAGAGAGAGAGAGGGACCTTTGTCATGTATGAACCACACATCTGTTTTAGTAGCCTATGCATACGACGCCATAAGCTGATACTCAAAACATCTCGGTTATTCCAGCCAGAAACAATGTTGTGCAAATATAAGGACAAAATCCATCTCTGTATGTTCATAGTGCTGTTTCTTCAGCTATTATCCAGGACTGCAGGTAAGTTCTTCATACATGTACTGGAGTAATAATCAAGTGTTGTGTTTCTATTGTTGGGCTTTTACAGAAACCCTATTCTGTCTTTTAGAGAAAGCAATTCAATGCCAAATTTGTGGAGCAATTGCAGCAATGTGTCTTTGCTTGCTTTCACAGCACAGTCATGTGCCAGAAGTTGTGGTGAGAAGTTTACTACATGCTCCTGTCATGCAACATGTGAATCTCTGAAGGACTGCTGTGCAGATTATAAACAGTTTTGCCTCGACATTGAACCACACTCCGGTTCTTTGCTGGGAGGAACAGACTTTAAAATCCTCAATGTTACATTTGAGCAGAACATTAACCTCACTTGCAGGTAAGAGAGCCACAAACCTTGCTGGTCCCCACTGACTTTCATGATATTAAAAAAAAAAAAAAAAAAAAAAAAAAAAAAGGAAGTCAATGAGGACCAGAAACTGTTTGGTTACCAACAGTCCTCATAATATCTTTTTTTTTAAATTTCCACAGTGAGTAAATTAGTTTTTATTTTTGGGTGAACTATCCCTTTAAGAATCCTGGATTCTGTGTTATTCATATAGCAATTCTTTATTATATACAATAATAATAATAGATATTTTTTATTAAGGTTGCCTTTGAATTTTTTTCCATACATTAGAAACAAATCAATTGATGCAGTATTCAAATAATTGTTGTAAAATAATTATTGCATAGCTATATCATGATTTATATATTTATATTTATTACAGGGTTATTAGAATTAACTAAAACCATAAATTACATATTCGTTATTAAAATATACAAAAACTTAAACTTATTTTATTTCAGCTAGCTACCAATGCAATATTTCTTATCCTTACTAATATATATATAATTTAATATATAAGTAATATTATATAGTAGTATACTTACTATGTAAGAACAGAATACTATTGCACAATGTTCAGCAGTCAAATATGATGATCTGGCATCAAGGAAGTTTTGGCTGAAGCTTGTTCCAAAATATTCCAAGTGTTTGTGTCTTGATTTTGTTCCTCCCAAATCCTCAAGGGCAAAGTCTAAGTTAAACATTTTTTTGGTATAAGTGGCTTTGGTGAAGGCTGAATGAGATAAGATGGAAGTGTTCTCATGTTACTGCCACTTTAGTGTGAATTGCTTTTTTGTATTCTTCAGTCGCTCTGATAAAAGCACATAGTAAATTAACTATTATTCTATCAGCGCTATAAATACAGTGCAGTGCTAAACAGAGTATGTTTCACAGGTTCAACTCAGAGATTTTGACAGAGGGCTATGTGGATGTGAGCGGCGTGGGTCACTGTATCTCTCCACTGCTCTATGAGTCGGGCTGGATCCCTTTTGAGGTGTCCACAGATGGAGTCAACTATGACAGAGCAGGGAGGTGGCTCTCAGGTGAGCTACAGTTATCATAGTACACACTAAGTTTTGTGGGAATGTCAAATAAAGGGTTAGTTCACCCAAAAATGAAATTTCTGTTATAAATTACTCACCCTCATGTCGTTCCAAACCCGTAAGACCTTTGTTCATCTTCAGAACACAAATTAAGATATTTTGATGGAATCCAAGAGGTTTTTTATCCTCCATTGAAAGCAGCAAATTACCACATTCAAGGTCCAGAAAAGTAGTAAAAACATAGTTAAAATAGTCAACGTGATACAGTGGTTCAACCTTAATGTTCTGAAGTGACGAGAATACTTTTTGTGCTCAAAAACAAAACAAAACATTGAACAAATTCACCTCTCCCCATCTCTCCTTTGCTACGCTATTTTTGTTGCAGCTTCCAGGTTCTACGTCCAAACGCTAGCTCAGTATTGGCCAACGCTGTTCACGTAAGCGCCACAATGCTTGTGTGTGATGCTGACGTAGGAGCCGGCCAATAATGAGCTAGCGTTTGGACGTAAACACGGAAACGGTGCACTGCGCCAACTGCTTAACAGACTGACGGATGAGGAAAAATTGTTGAATAAAGTTATTATTTTTGTTTTGTTTTTGCACACAAAAAGTATTCTATTCTCTTCATAACTTTAAGGTTGAACCACTGTAGTCACGTTGACTATTTTAACAGTGTTTTTACTACTTTTCTGGACCATGAATGTGGTAATTTTGTTGATTTCAATTGAGGATAACTTCTCGGATTTCATCAAAATATCTTAATTTGTGTTCTGAAGATGAACAAAGGTCTTACAGGTGTGGAACGACATGAGGGTGAGTAATTAATGACAGAAATTTCATTTTTGGGTGAACTAACCCTTTTGACCTAATTTGCTTTCTCAATGCACATTTGCATAGGCCTAAATGCTTGCTGACATTCCTTTCTAGAACATTCCTTTTGTGTTGTTCTTAGCTGATATCAGTTACTGTATGATTGTATGGTTTATTGCATAATGTACTGATTAGAATAATCAGTAATCCAAACTCCTGAGGCATTTGACATTTGACAACTCAAGTTCATTGGAATTTATTTGTCTTAAAGGGATAGTTCACCCAAAAATGAAAATTCTGTCATTATTTACTCACCATCATGTTGTTTCAAACCTGTATGAAATTATTTGGGTGAACTATCACACTATTACACTTTAATGCAGTAGTGCTTCTTTTAATGATAAGATTGATTGATTGATTAGTCCAAAACATTAGGCTGGGTTCTGTTTACAAGATCATTCTGGTCAATGCCACACAGTGGCAGTACTACGGCACACCAGATGTCAGCGGGGATTTAAAAATGATATGGATACCATCTCTAATAAAAGCAGAGAGAGTCAACATCGAGCTGTGGGGTTACAATGAGACTGGTAAGTAGATCACAAGTCTCAATATAGAAAAATATACATATACATGCATCCATCTACAGTATCTATCTATCTATCTATCTATCTATCTATCTATCTATCTGTGTCTGTCTATTGTTCTATCTTTCTGTTACTATTGTTCTGTCAATATGTCTATTGTTCTATCATTCTATCTACTGTTCTATCAATTGTTCTATGAATTTATCTCCTTTTGTCTGTCATTCTATTTATCATTCTATACAGTGTATCCTTTTAGTGTTCTGTCTGTTCTAGCTGTTGTTCTGTCTGAATCTGATGTTCTTCTATATTCTATCGGTTTTATATGTTGTTCTATCATTCTATCTGTCTGTCTAAGAATCTGTTATTTGATCTATTATTCTATAATTCTATCTATTATTTAATCTATCGTTCTGTCATTCTGTGAACCTGTTCTGTCTGTCTATCTATATTTCTGTTGTTCTGTCTCCGAAGCCATCTTTCATTCTGTCTGTTGTTCTATCAGTCTATTTATTGTTTCTGTTATTCTGTCTATTCTATCTATTGTTCTTTCTATAGTTCTGTCTACTGTTCTGTTGTTCTGTCTATTCTGTGAATCCGTCATTCTGTTGTTCTGTTCATCATTCTATCTATTGTTCTGTCTACTTACTGTTCTGTCATTCTATCTATCAATCCTCCCTTCTTTCTGTAGTTCTGTCTGTCTGTCTATTATTCTATCAATTGATCTGTCTATAGGAGATTATTATTAGGATTATCTAACATTATTATTATGATAAACTAACAGGAGAGTCATATTCTGCTAATTGGGAGGCAGAGTGGAAGTATCTGTACACTGTGGGCAGAGATGTGCCCAACAGTGGAGTTTTCAGTTTCACCCCACAGATTGCAGAAAAACCATACTTCCTTTGGGACATAGGGAGCATGCGGGTCAGCCCCAGCTCTAAACAAGACGGAGCCCAGTAAGAGCCTTTTTTTTTTCTCTCTTTTTTTTTTTTTTAAATCAGTAGGACCCATTTCTCAGAATTTAAGTCACTTTTTCAAAACAGTGAGCACAACAGCATTCCATGTGGGCTTAACTGTGGATCATTTATCAGTGGTTTAGCACAAAATGCATTCAACAAGGACATCTTTCAAATGACATGAATTCATTTCTCACTCAGACACCACCAAAACCCTATTACACAGTACCTGTTAAAAGTTTGAAAGAAGTCTCTCATGCTTACCAAGGCAGCATTGATTTAATCAAAAATACAGTAAAAACAGTAATATTGTGAAAGATTATTACCATTTAAAATAATTGCTTTCCATTTTAATATATTTAAAAATTCTATTTATTTCTGTGATGACAAAGCTGAATTTTCAGCATCATTACTCCAGTCTTCAGTGTCACATGATCCTTCAGAAATCATTCTAATATGCTGATTTGCTGCTCAAGAAACATTTATTATTATTATTATTATTATTATTAGCGGTGTCAAAAACTTTTTTTTTTTTTTTTTTGCTGCTTAACATATATTGCTGATTCACTTTCATAAGTCAAAGAGATTACTGTGATCTCATATGCAAAATCTCCTACATGTTCCTACTGTAGGTCTAAATTAAAGGTCCCGTTCTTCGTGATTCCATGTTTCAAACTTTAGTTAGTGTGTAATGTTGTTGTTAGAGTATAAATAAAATCTGTAAAATTTTAAAGCTCAAAGTTCAATGCCAAGCGAGATATTTTATTTAACAGAAGTCGCCTACATCGAACGGCCAGTTTGGACTACATCCCTCTACTTCCTTCTTTAATGACGTCACTAAAACAGTTTTTTGACTAACCTCCGCCCACAGGAATACACAAGAGTTGCATTTGTAGAGTGTGTTTGTCGCCATGTTGTTGAAACGCTGTTATTTTCATCCCGCAGTCCAATCACCGGGTCTGATTCCGGCTCAAATTGATAGGGTAAAATTAAAGACATGTTTACAATAACACTGAGCGCGTGCATCTCCACGTTATGGTAAGAGGCGTGACCTTTCCGGGCAAGATGCGCTAAACTGCTGTCGAATCACAACACAGGAACCGCTGGCACAATCAGAACTCGTTACGTGTTTCTGAAGGAGGGACTTCATAGAACAAGGAAGTCATCAGCCCGTTTTTATGACAGTGGAAACAGCGGTATACAGATAAGTAAATTATGTGAAAAATACTGTTTTTTTTTACACGCGAAACATGAACACATGTTATATTGCACACTATAAACACAATCAAAGCTTCAAAAAAAACACGAAAAACGGGACCTTTAAAGTCCGGAGTCCAGAATTTAAGTAAAGTGTTTTTTGGCAGCCGCCCCAAGGCTATGGAACAGTTTACCAGAGTATATTAGACAATCATTAACTTTGAGTGAATTTAAGAGACATTTAAAAAACATTTTTTTTACATTAGCTTTTGATCATGAATGAGTGATGATGAGGTATTGTTGTCGTAGGTATTGCTGTTAAAATGTTTCTCGAATGGTATTTGCAGATCTTTTGAAATGTGTTTTTTTATTTTTGTAATTTATTTTATTCTATCAATATATTGTACAGCACTGTGGTCAACACTATTGTTTTATTATGTGCCTTATAAATAAATTGGAATTGGAATTGGAATTGGAAAAGGGGGAAACTTTTAACAGTAAGTTAAATATGGACCATGTCACATTTACTACAGTGAATTCTAAACAGTGGAGAGCTGTTGTTCTTGTTTTGAAAAGAAATTTTACAAAAGAAATCATTGTGTAATACTACGTTGTTATTATTTTAGGTCATTGTTTTATGAGTGAAAAAGTATTTGATGGGTCACAAACCTTTGCTAGTTTTTTGGAAGAATGGTTGGATTTGAGACATGAAGTTTGAAGTGTTTTGTTATTTTTAGTGCATTTTGAATGTAAAATTAACTGTTGTGCCAAAATTAGGAGAACTGTGTGAAGAGTTTTGAAAAAAAAAAAACCAAAGTAATGAGAAATGGGTCCTAGCAATTGTTAAAATTAGTTTGTCTTTTTTTTAAGAGTTCATAGCATTTTATTAAAGCACTGTGGTTAAAACCAGTTGATTTCTTTTTTTGATGAATAACGGAGACAATAATGTTTTGCGCAGAGATGTTAACGCCCTGTGGAGTGGGGCACATGCGCTCGCCTGGCATCTAGAGGAGGCTTTCAGGAAGGACTCTGCTTGCTGGGCCCTGGAAAAGTGTATCAATTGGGATAAAGAAGAAAAAGCAATGGCCAACTTCCTTACAGAGATCACTGACTGCCCCTGCACACTGGCCCAAGCTCGTGCTGACACCGGGAGATTTCATGTGGGTAACAATAACCTTATCTAAACTTTATGTTAAAGTTGCATCACCAGCAACATCATAATTATTTGAGAATTTTGTATTCTCCACCTATCACAAATTCAGGCCTTTGTGATCATAGATACATGGGGTAAAATGGCTTTAATTAAATCAGCTAAATCTTTTTTTTTAAAGTGTCTATAGTTGAGATATGGATTTTATATGTGTGTGTGTGTACAGTAGTGGCCAAAAGTCGACTGTTTTTGAAGTTTTATTTTACTATTTTACATATATATATATATATATATATATATATATATATATATATATATATATATATATATATATATGTAAAATAGTAAAATATATATATATATAAATATATATATATACAGTACAGTCCAAAAGTTTGGAACCACTAAGATTTTTAATGTTTTTAAAAGAAGTTTCGTCTGCTCACCAAGGCTACATTTATTTAATTAAAAATACAGTAAAAAACAGTAATATTGTGAAATATTATTACAATTTAAAATAACTGTACTATTTAAATATATTTCACAAAGTAATTTATTCCTGTGATGCAAAGCTGAATTTTCAGCATCGTTACTCCAGTCTTCAGTGTCACATGATCCTTCAGAAATCATTCTAATATGATGATTTGCTGCTCAATAAACATTTATGATTATTTTCAATGTTGAAAACAGTTGTGTACTTTTTTTTTTCAGGATTCCTTGATGAATAGAAAGTTCAAAAGAACAGCATTTATCTGAAATACAAAGCTTCTGTAGCATTATACACTACCGTTCAAAAGTTTGGGGTCAGTAAGAATTTTTATTTTTATTTTTTTGAAAAGAAATTAAAGAAATGAATACTTTTATTCAGCAAGGATGCATTAAATCAATCAAAAGTGGCAGTAAAGACATTTATAATGTTACAAAAGATTAGATTTCAGATAAACACTGTTCTTTTGAGCTTTCTATTCATCAAATAATCCTGAAAAAATATATTGTACACAAATATTTTGTACAATTGTACACATTAAATGTTTCTTGAGCAGCAGATCAGCATATTAGAATGATTTCTGAAGGATCATGTGACACTGAAGACTGGAGTAATGATGCTGAAAATTCAGCTTTGCCATCACAGGAATAAATTACTTTGTGAAATATATTCAAATAGAAAACAGTTATTTTAAATTGTAATAATATTTCACAATATTACTGTTTTTTACTGTATTTTTAATTAAATAAATGTAGCCTTGGTGAGCAGACGAAACTTCTTTTAAAAACATTAAAAATCTTAGTGGTTCCAAAATTTTGGACTGTACTGTATATATATAAAATACAATATCATTACAATTTCAAATACCTGTTTTCTACTTTAATAGATTTATATATGTATTCATGTATGTATGTATTATGAAGGGAGACTCAGGCAGGGGATCCAAATGCAGCGTTTTATTAAAGGTAAGCGTGGTTGTACAAGCAGGGTCAAACAGGAGCAAACAGGTACAGCAGAGGGTAGACAGAATCGTAATCCAGGTACAGGCAGAGGTCAGGGCTGGCAGATATCACTCACAGGTCGGTATACAAAGCAAGGGTCAGGACAGGCAGCAACGGGTCAATAAACAGGGAACAGGCAAGAACGGTAACAACAAACAGGCAGACAGTAAACACAGGGGAACGCTCGGAATTGCAACAACAGTTAACAAGACTTTGCGGTGAGGTGGTGTGTGTGAAAGTCCTTTATAGTCCTGGTAATGAGCTGCAACTGGGTGTGGTGATCAGTGTAGTGTGCTAGGCTGTATGTGGCAACAGGTGATTGGTGTGGAGTGAACATGTGACTGACAGGGAGGATTGTGGGAAGTGTAGTCCGGGAACTGACAGGAGCAGACGGTGATCGTGACAGTATGCATGTGTAACATATATATTACACATGCATACATACATACATAAATACATACACACTGGTATACAAAGTTGCTAATTTGTATAATTTGTATTAAATATGCAAAATTCACAAAAAATATTTAAAAACAGAAAATGTCCACTATCTATTCATGAGGTTGCAAGTACATTTTGTAATGGTCGATATCGCCCAATTAAATTATACTGATACCAAAACTGCATGTGGGGAAATTACACAGTAACAGCAACACACTGTAGAAAATATCCAAATCTAACTTATTTAATAACCTATTCTCATTCATGTAAAATACATTTTATTCGGTTTTATATTTAGCCTGTTGATATATTGTTTTCTTGCAGTCCTGAGTATGGTGCCGGTCAGCAGTGTTGCTATGACAGCACTGGAGCTCAGGTGCTCACAGGCGACTCTATTGGTGGCAGCACCCCTGATCGAGGG
Source organism: Megalobrama amblycephala (assembly GCF_018812025.1). Classification (NCBI taxonomy): domain Eukaryota; kingdom Metazoa; phylum Chordata; class Actinopteri; order Cypriniformes; family Xenocyprididae; genus Megalobrama; species Megalobrama amblycephala. The sequence goes on along the minus strand of NC_063053.1, from coordinate 28,499,009 downwards.
CATATCTGGGGGGCGCCGCCATACAAGAAGCCTCCTAGAGTTCCAGCATTCTCACACTGGAAGTATGATGTCATCAGTTTTTTCTACTGCTGCCTGTGGTCAGACAACTGTGAATACTACATTACCCACCGTCCGTCCAGCGACTGCAGAACATATCGTCCTCCTAGAGCAGGTAAAGAAAATATCTGTCTTTTTTTTTCTTTTATTCATTGTTATGTTTAATGTTATTTTGTTTTCTATTATTATTATTTTCTATTTACATTTTTGCCACTTTTATTGACAGTAATACTAGAGAAATCACAGAAAATTATAAAGAGAAGATTGGTGTTTGATGGAGAAATGTCATGAACCAGATGCAACCAAATGCAAACTTGTAAAATCTGAAAGGCCACTGCTCTAAATCTTTATATTTTTGTTCAATTGTTGTTTTTTTCCTCCTTTAGCTGCTGTCCTTGGTGACCCTCACTTCATGACATTCGATGGCGTGTCTTTCACCTTCAATGGGAAAGGAGAGTACAGTCTTGTTCACTCTTCAGCCTATGAGCTGTCTGTGCAAGGCAGGACTGAACCAGTGAAATCAGAGAATGGTGAGTTCTATAACCTCCATATTATGGATGGATTTAATCAGACCTCTTACATTGAGTCGGCTACGAAAATTGTCCTTTCAGGTTCTGTGGTTATGGCAACACGACTCTGTTCAGTGGCAATGAGGGAGAAAGACTCTGATGTCATTGAGGTGCGTCTTGGAGACCAAGTAGATGAGCTCCAGGTCTTAATGAACCAACAGGTGCTTTCCTTTTCTGAACAAAAATGGATCGACCTTAAGGGTAAGACCAGTTTATTTATACTCTCAAAGTCCCTTTAAGACAAGTCATTTCACTCGGCGGCCATCTTTGAAATGCCTCTCGGGCATCCAAGTGCAGTTCCTATCTCATTGAATGGGGAAACATCAAATGCTCTAAAGCTGTTTACCAAACTTTCGATTAAATTTCATATTTGAAATCACCAATGAAATATGACAACAACTGTCTCATAAATATTGTTTCTAAACGCTCGAATCATGACAAAAAACTATATTTTTCAGGCTGGATCAAGCTAATGCGCAAACGCAGTCCTAAATGCGCGTCTCTTGTGCCTCATTTCGGAGGCGCGCATCTGACTGTTTCTATAGAAATAAGTAATAGGGTACTTGAGTAGAGCGAGTAGTTCATTTAAGTTGACATAATTTCTCAATGTAAGCATTGACATCCACAGTTTCTGTTAATAAGATGAAAAATCATAGTTTGTTATGCTTAGCAGACGAATTTTATGGGCCATCTGTTCTCAGTAAATATAGACTTGTTGCCATCTACAGTATTTGAGTTAGTTGTTTATATACAGTAGGTAGTCAACCAAAATGCCTATTACCGCTGTGGTAGATTTTCCAAGACGCACCTGACTTAAGTTACCTTCCTGAGGCGTCTCCTAATCAACACCCGAGTGTCTCCTAATCAACACTCAATAAATTTCCTGATCTTTCAGAGCGTCTCCGATCATCAAAAAATATCACCAGGTTAATAGTTCAGATTACTCAATAGGTTAAAACAATTTTGTAAAGACTATTTTTTATCCTTAGAAGGATGCTGTCTAGCCACTTGTTACAACACTCAGTCCTAGTGACTTTTTCTCTATTTCAAAGTTAGATTATTATTAGGCCTGTAGAAGAAAAGATGTTAGTTCATTATTAATTAGTTAAAAAATTCCATCACACCGCCACCTCTAAATACAACCCATTCACATGTGACACTTGTTCGAGAAATCGACACTTGTTCGAGAAATCACCACCAGGTAGTGCAAAGGGACGGTTTGCAACATTGCTCAGTAAGGCTGTAATTGTGATCTTTTTACTTGTAAATGAAGATAAAATAATGAAATAAATTGCTGGTAATATTAATAACGATAGTAATATACACTACGTTCCAAATTATTATGCAAGTGACATATCAGTAAGATTTCAGTAGAATAAACATTCAGATTTTAGTTTTTCTAAGAAAATGTTTGTTTGTTTATTTATACATGTCTTTTTAGATAACTGGTATCAATCTCAAACAAAATAATTTGCCAGATCTATAGAAACCCTACTTAGAGGTTGTTCCACATTATTAAGCAAGTCACAGTTCTCATGCAATATGAGATGAAGAAAGATCTTTCTGAAGATGAAAAGCATGAAATGGTGCAATGTTGTGCAAAAGGAATGAAAACAACTAATATTGTGTGAAACTGAATGGAGATTATCAAATTATCATAAGATTTGTGAGTGATTTAGAGCACAGCAGAACTCGGTCAGATAAAGGCTTATTGAGGAAAGTTCCTGTCAAAAAAATTAATTGTATTAAAAAGGCAGCTATAAAAAAGCCAGTGTTGAGCAGCAAACAGGTATTTGAAGCTGCTGGTGTCTCTGGAGTCTCGAGATCTTCTCCATGCAGGCTGGCAGTTGTGCGTAAAGATGCATTTCAGCCACTCCAAACCAAACCTCACAAAGAGAAACATTTACAGTGGGTTTAGAAGTACATGAAGACTCATTTTTAAATAGTTTTATTCACTAACTAATGCCGTACTACAACGGATGGTCTAAATCAATGGACTTCTGGATGGTTGATGAATGGCCACCACAATCCAACAAGACTGTGACGTCAGCAGGGAGCTGGCGGGTGATGATTTGGGCTGGAATATTGGGAAGTGACGTGGAGGGTATTTAAATGACTTTTGCAAGATATGTGGAGTTCATAACTGGCCATTTTCAGCTATGGTATAAAAAGGAGGATAGTGCCTTCTGAAATACAATGCACTATGCACTATCCCATGCTGCAAAAAAACACCACAGCAATAAAACTGTTTGAAAATGTATTTCTACACCCACTGTAAATGTTTCTCTTTGTGAGCTTTGGTTATTGGTGGCTAAAATGCATCTTTACGCTCAACTGCCAGCCTGCATGGAGAAGATCTCAAGACTCCAGAGACACCAGGAGCTTCAAATACCTGTTTGCTGCTCAACACTGGCTATTTTAATAGCTGCCCTTTTAATACAATTCATTTTTTTGACAGGAACTTTCATTAATAAGCCTTTATCTGACCGAGTTCTGCTGTGCTCTAAATCACTCACAAATCTTGTGATAATTTGATAATCTCCATTCAGTTTCACACAATATTAGTTGTTTTTATTCCTTTTGCACAACATTGCACCATTTCATGCTTTTCATCTTCAGAAAGATCTTTCTTCTCCTCATATTGCATGAGAACTGTGACTTGCTTAATAATGTGGAACAACCTCTCAGTAGGGTTTCCATAGATCTGGCAAATTATTTTGTCTGAGATTGAGAGCAGTTATCTAAAAAGACATGGATAAATAAACAAACAAATATTTTCTTAGAAAAACTAAAATCTGAATGTTTATTGTACTGAAAACTTACTGATATGTCACTTGCATAATAATTTGGAACGCAGTGTACAGTATATGATGCATCTGTTTCTTTCTGGTCTATTTTACAGTCTCTGTTGTCTGTTTTTTTTTCTGTGTCATTTCAGGTGTTTTTGTTTTTTCCCCTAAACCTACTAATGTGACGGTGATGTTTCCGTCGGGGACAGGAGTAGAGGTCCGAGCAGGTGGAGGGGTCATGACCCTTACTGTTCTACTGCCCCATGACTTACACAACCACACACAGGGTTTGCTCGGTACAATGAATGATGACCCTGAAGATGAATTCACCTCTAGAAATGGCGTGATCATCCCTTCCAATAGCAGTGCACAGGACATATTCACCTATTGTGCTGGCTGTGAGTAACCATTCCACTTCACTTTCACATTACTTTACTCAATGTACTTGCCATTTCAAGCTATAGTTTAAATGTTTTGCCTGCTTTCTTCCTCACACAATACCATGTGTTTTTCTTCACCAGGGGCCATTACGAATGAGACTTCACTGTTTACATATGACTCAACCCACCTCCTGAATGAATATTATTATGCCCCAAAGCACGATCCGTCATTTATCCCTAACTTTTCTATGACTGAAGACCCAGAGGATCCCCTGCTAGAGCCAATGCTGAACCTATGTGCAGGAGAGGGGGCTTCCTTCTGTAAATATGATACATTAAGCATGCGCAGTCTGCAACAAGGCAATGCCACACTACTGGCCTACCGGAGTCATACGTCCACCAAGAAAGCTCTGGAACCTGGTAAGTGGGAACACAGGGAACCTATTCTGAAGAAGCTTCCAATTCAAACTATTTGGATTTTTTGCAGGAATGTTAATTACAGTATTTCCTTTTCTAGATTTCTGTATGATTTAGGTGCTCTGTCTCAATACACTTTAAAGAGCTTGGATTTCCGGCCCTAAAATCTTGAATGAATGAGCCGCGTTCAAAGCTGCCTTAACATAAACCCACTCATCAAATATGTATTCCTGCATCAATTAATTCTACATCAAATTAATTCTACATTATACAAGTTATGTTACTTGGCACCATAAAGTTGATAGTTAATGAAATGCCTAATCAAGCATAGATAATAGATCTATTATTAATTATAGATTATAGTTTATTATTATTATCTATGGAATCGCTAATTAATATTATATTTTATTCATTTGCCTTAAGCCTAACAAAACCATGGAATAATTACTGTAACTTCAGGCTTTTTGCTAAATTTTGCAACACACTGGCATTTTTCTATTTTTTTATTTTATTTAATTTTACTTTTTGTGTTGGTTATTATTATTATAAGTAGTAGTAATAATAATAATAATAATAATAATAACTAGAGCCTTTTGTAGCTAATTGCTTAATTTTACAACAGGCATTTTGTTGAATATTTATTTTATTTATTATTATTTTTTGTTGATTTATTATTAATATTACTATTAGTAGTAGTAGTATATACTGATAATATTATTATTATATTTTATTTATTCGCATTAAACCTAACAAAAACGTGGTAAAATGACTAACTTTTTGCTAAATTTTTTAAATTTAATTTGTAATTTTTGTGTTTATTATCATTATTATAATTATGTATTAGTAATATTAATACTACTACTACTACTAATAATAATAATAACTAAAACCTTTTTTTGAACTTGCTAATTGCTTAATTTTACAAGACATTCTGCTGAATTATTTTATTTTATATTTTATTACTGATTATCTTCTAAAAGGTGCTTACTGTGCTCACCTGAAGTTTGTATTTGCGCTATTTTTTACACATGCTCATAGATGTCTTGTCATAAGTTATGCATTTATATTTTGTTAAGAGGTTAAAGACCAATGCCAGCATTATATAGGTCCATCTACATTTAGCTTTTCACTGAACTTTAAACATCATCAGTTGCAGATTATTATACAGCAGCACACTATTAAAAATGTCATCGCTGACCATGTCTCAGATATAAAGCATTAGAGACTTGCGTATGATCTGACTGTTATCTGTATAACATATTTTTATGACTTTGTAATGGCTGTAACTTTGTGATCTCAGTGCAATGCTGTGGTTGGCTACCACCACCTAACCACGGTCAGAAGGAAGGAACCGTTTACCTGGAGGGGGCAACGGTCACATTCTCATGTAACAGTGGATATCGCCTCTATGGGTCCCAGGAACGCACCTGTCAAGGGGACGGCATGTGGTCTGGACAGGATACACACTGTGTGGCTGGTAGGTAAAAGCCTACTGGTGAAAAAAAATCTGAAAAATTCTGTCATCATTTACTCAACCACATGTCTTTCTTAACCACTAGATGGCAGTGTTTCCCTTTTCAAAGTTCATATCCCTGTGTGGTAATTCTTTGAAGGCTGAAGTAGAGTATTCTAGTTTTCTAGGGTTCGTTGGATAACTGAGGAGCCAAAACAAAGCAACAACCCGCTTTGTAAAACACATCAGGCCTGCGATCCAAATAATCTTGCAATGAATTTACTGAATGCACTCTAATGCAAACATGTTGGGTAATTCTTTTTTGTTTATAAAAAAGATTTTTTCCCCCAATAAGTAAATGTGGTACTGTTGGCGTTCAGCCAATGCTTTGAAGCTTGTAGTTTGTCAAACATGATATTGGTCAATCTTTGCCATTTATTTGCTGGTAGTAAAAGTACATTACATACAAGTACACTTTTTGAGTCAATAAAGCAGACATTATCTGCTTTGATTAATGATGGCCGAGTTTATTATCCAGCTTGATAATTTTTTTTGTAAACTCTGAAACGTTCAGATAAAGGGTTTTTATTAAACTCACACACAGTTACTGTAGCATCTGGACCAATCAGGCACACAATTATTCATTATATTTAATGAATTACCCATAAACTCACTCTATCAAAGCTCTGTGAACCCATCCCCCTAAAACTGCAACTAGCATCCCAAACGTAGCTACACCACAGGCAGAACTAGGTGTCCTGTTACATGGTACTTTTACGATCAGAAATAATTTTGCAGAGATTAGTGACTCTGACTTAATTCTTTCTGAGAAGGACAAATAAACTCTCTTAATCCTATGTATTCTTTATATAACCACTTGGGAAATGTATAAACATGTATAAAATTTCCCCATCTCATGACTTTCCTTTTATAGGCTTTATTCTATGTATTAATTCTCTCTTTTGAACTATTTTGGTATTAATGTTCTAAAGTTACAAATGTATAGTTAACTGAAATCACATTGGTAGCATGTTTGGTATCTACGGACTCCAACTTTCGTTTCCTATTTGGCAATTTATGTTACATGTTACTAACTCTGTGACACGTTAGTATTATAAGAATCTAGAAGGTTCTTCTCTCATTCATCCAATCCAGTGTCTTATGCTAATATCTTGCTACAAACAAAGACTCGTAAAACTTCCCTCTGAAAGGGAAACTCCTTATTGCCTCAGACACCTGAGGGTGTAACATCTTCACCCCTTATATTCACTGATCACAAGATCAAATCTCTCTTCTCTTTTACTGACAAATGCTGATGTCAAGATGACGCTGTAAGAAGCTAGAAGCTTCTAAGGAACCCCAAGCTTGTGCCAGGCTTCGGCCTAGAAACTTCCATTCACCAAAGATCCTCTGAATCCAACTGGTTCTCTTTCATCAAGACAATATCAGCAAAGATTCAACGGGAGCCTCCACAAATTGCATCAGGACAGTTTTAATTCAACTTGGAGAGACATGCAAGTATCAAACTTAGTCTCATTATCGGATACATTGAGTATCCTTACCCCTTTTAAAGAAGGGCCTGTTAAAACTAAACTGATGGTTTGCTCAAGGCTGTTGATCTGCTGAATGTCAAACAATGCTGTAACTTCTTGCTTCCTGTACTCTGCTTTAGCTTTCTCTTTCCCTTGGTAAACTGTATGCATGTATGTGTGTGAATGTTAGAGTAGTTAAGTGTTTAGTTAATAAAGTCTTGTTCATGTCACATGTAAAGTTGCCCGTGTTTTGCGCTCATATACTGGAGTCCCTATTCATGCAGATCCTGACTACAGGCTCTTAGTAGTACTGTACAATAAGATTGTTATTTCCCATAACCTGGAAATGAACATTTCTTGTGTAGATGCTCTTTTATTAGCGCACCATTACTGCAGGCCATCATTCGCTCGCCGCCATCTCACACAGCTAAACAGATCATTATTTATTACCAGGAAATTGTAGGAGAGCATTTTTCTAGATATATGGGTGCTCACAGACAGGGCACCGCTCACACTGCTGTGGTCAGGCAGGTCGGTAATGCACGAAGGGATTTATTAAACTTTTGGCATTGAGACTGAATTTAACAGGTCATTTGTTTTCGAAAATGACCGATCGTTTCCCTAGAAAAGCGATTCGGAGCGTGTATCAAACTGCCAAAGTCAAGTGATTTTAGTAAACGAGGCTTCATTACGTCATCACTGTTTCGAAACAGTTCGAAATTTCAATGTTTCACCGGTAGAGGGCGATGAAGAAGTAAGCATGGAAAGCATATACGATGCTATTCACACTCTGTCACAAAGATTTGAGGAAAGACTGGATGCGTTTGAAAGAAAGTTTGAAAACTTTCAACAGCGCATCTAAAATAACGAAAAAGGGGTGACAGAAAATAAAAATGAAATAATTCAACTCAACGCGCAAGTGGATAGGCTGACAAAAGAGAACAAGGAGCTGAAGGAAAGATGCCGGGAAATCGAGCGATACAGAAGACAATGGAATCTCAAATTGATCGGGTTACCGGAGAAGGAAAACGAGGATATAAGAGAGACGGTGATCGGTATTCTCACAAGAGTGATTCCGATTTCAGTAGAGAAACTACGAGACAAGGTTGATACTGTCCATCATCTGGGAAAGAAAGATGATCCCGCCTTCAATATGAGACCACGACCGATCATCATGCAGTTTGGTATGAGGACGATGAGGGACGAGATCTGGAGGAGGTCGAGGGAGGCCAGAGTCTGCAAGGAGCTGCATGTCCAATTCAGACAGGACTGGTCAAAAGAGGATTGTGAAGCCCGGGCAAAGCTGTATCTTACGGTACAGGAGGCCAGACGTAACGGGAAGAAAGCTTAATTGAAGGAAGGGTATGCTATTATAGACGAAAAAGAGTGGAGGCACCTTTCATAGGTTAAGTATAGTGTCATCACCTTGATTCAGAAAGTTTGATTAAGGGGACTGTTACTGTTAATGTCAAAGTTGAAATCTATGACAGATTGTTCATTCCTGCCTTAAATCCTATTTTTTAAGCGCATTTAAGAGCGTGTATTTTGTTTCATGTGTATGTCTATTGTTTTTAGTTCTATAAATGTTCGAGGTTTAAAGAATAACATTAAGCGTAAGGCCATTTTTTTATTTTGTAAGGAAGTTAAAGCCAACCTTATTTGAGACACATTCTAACAAGGTCGATGAAAAAAGCAACAATGGGGAGACAATATTTTGTATTCACATGGAACTTCTCATTCTGCAGGTGTGATTTTATTTGTTAGGTTTGTAGGGAAAATTATTGATTGTAAAAGTGATGAAGCAGGTCACTGGCTAATGGTTGTGTTGGAAGTATTTGATTTTAAAATGATTTTGATTAATGTATATGGGTACAACAACAGGTCTCTCAATAGAAATATGATGTTAAAGTTAAATCAAGCTATCAGGGAATGGAGTGCAACTTATGGTACGGATAGCATAATAATAGGAGATGACTTTAATATAGCACCTAATTCCTGGCTTGACAGAAAACCTCCCAAGGGGTTACAACCAGAATATAATGACATGTTAAATAATTTTTGTTTATCCAATAACCTGGTAGATTATTGGAGAGTGACACACCCTAACACAATGCAATTTACATGGATCAGCCCAGCAGATGCTAACTCAAGATTAGATTATTGGCTTGTGTCTCCAAATATTACTAATCTTACACCAAAATGTGATATTCAATCATCTCCTCTTACGGACCATTGTCTTATTGGGTTGTCACTATCAATAGTCAAACAAAAAAAAAAAAATCAAACAATATTTGGAAATTTAACAATACCTTGTTACTGAACGAAGAATTCTGTAACCAGATTAGAATAATATGTCTTGAAACTAATGACATGGATTTGTCAGATATAAGTAAATGGGAGTGGTTTAAATTTCGAGTAAAGCAACAAGCTATTGAAACTGGAAAGAACATTGCCGACAACCGTAAACATAAACAAAAGGAAATAGTTGAAAAGATAAGTTTATTATGTGGAAAACCTAACATAACTGTAGAAGAGACACAAGAGTTACACATGCTTCAGAACCAATTAGATGTTATATACTTGGAGAAGGCAAAAGGCGCCTTTGTAAGATCAAAAGCCAAATGGATGGAGCAGGGGGAAAAAAACTTATCATATTTTTATAGCCTTGAAAAACGGAGACAGACTAAAAAATGTATAACAAAATTAAACCAAAATGGAAATATTATTCAAGACACAAATAAAATAACAGAGGAAGTATGTCAATTCTATAGTAACTTATATAAGAAAAAATTTCAGAGTGACAATTGTGATGCCTTTCTGAAAAGTGTAAACAAAAATGTAATAAAACTAACAGATGAAGACAAATTTTTACTAGAAAGAGATGTAACCTTAACAGAAATTGAAACAGCTTTAAAACAAATGAAAAATGGCAAATCACCGGGCATTGATGGTTTATCTATAGAATTTTTTAAGACTTTTTGGACAGATATTAAAAATTTATTATTTAACGCGTATCTTGATTGCATAAAAAATTGTCAGTTATCCCCTACAATGAAAACTGGTCTGATAACCTTGTTGCCCAAACCCAATAAAGACTTATTACTATTAGATAATTGGAGACCTATAACTCTACTTTGCAAAGATTATAAATTACTAGCTTTGGTATATGCTAACAGAGTAAAAAATGTCTTGAACAATTTAATAGACGAATTTCAGTCAGCTTTTATTAAAGGTAGACAAATTCATAACAATGTGAGACTAATTATGGACATGTTAGATTACCAGAGCCTTATTAACACAGAAAGCCTAATATTGTTTATTGATTTTTTTTCAAGGCATTTGATTCTATTGAACATGACTTTTTACTGAAATCGCTCCAACTTTTTGGGTTTGGCAACAACTTTTGTAAGGTAATCAGAATGTTTTATGACCAAGTATATAGTTATATTTCACTTCAATCAGACATCACTCCAAGAATCAATGTCTCTTGTGGAATAAGACAAGGGTGCCCAATTTCACCAAAATTATTCATTCTCTGTACGTAGCTTTTGGCCTTTTTTGTAGTAAATAATAAAGACCTTGAAGGGATAAAAGTTTGTGACACCGAATTGAAAATAAGCCAATTTGCTGACGATACAGTGATATTTCTAAAGGACAAATCAATTCTTCAGAAGGCTTTAAATGCGATTTCTGTTTTTTCAAGGGCATCAGGCCTTTGCCTTAATCTAAAAAAAAAAGTGAAATATTACCCTTGTATAATTGCACTGAGACAGTTTTGGATATTTTTGGATGATTCCAGTTAAGAATGATGTTAAATACTTGGGCATTCACTATTTTAGGACGTAACCTATTGTCAAAATCAGAAGGGATTTCTAAATTAATTTACCCAAGTTATTCTCTCTATATTAGTTCACAAAACATAAGAAAAGCAAATACTATAATTTACCAATTCATTTGGCGTAATAAAACGCACTACATTAAAAAAATCACAACTTGTAAAGGACTGTAATAAAGGGGGGTTAAAAACAATTGATTTTGAATCTATGGTTGGAGTTTTTATAGTTAACTGGGTAAAAGCCTTTTTAGATAAACCTGACTCTCTATGGTATCATATTTCCAAAAATATTTTTGATAAAGTGGGAGGCTTAGAGTTTCCTTTAAAGTGCGATTTCGAGGTATCCAAATTGCCAGTAAAACTGAATATCATAAACAATTTCTTCATTACTGGAAGATGGTATTTACTCATAATTTTACACCACATGGCTCCACCTTGTGGAACAACAGAGTGATATCAATAAGTAGAAAAACACTTTTTTTCAGAAATTGGTTTGAAAAGGGAATCATTTTCATCACAGATATATTAGATGAACAAGGTAATTTTCTTAGTTTTTTTACGGATTTTAAAACAAAATTTAATATACAAAGTTTAATAAGGGATTATAATAAGGTATGTAAAGCAATACCAATAGCCCTATTAAAGATTACAAAAATTTTACATCATTCCAAAAATCAAATAAGTAAAATAAATTTGCCTAAACTGCAACTAAACCAAATTCCCCTAAATAGTAAAAAATGTAACAATAATTGTATTAGCAAAATATTCAAATGTAAACTATTTCATGATTTTGACCAAAATATAAAAATAAGGCATTATGATGATAAAATAACAAATAAATAAATCAAATTCATGAAATGGCCTATACCTCCTAAAATCAAAGAAATGCAATTTAAAATTATAAATGGATATTATCCAGCAGCAGCTATGCTTAAAAAGAGATTTGGTTTTGAAGTGGAGCCATGTGTGTTCTGTTCCCAGGAAGATGAAACTATTGAACATTTCTTTTTCTCTTGTCCAGTGATAAAAATATTATGGCAAGATGTCATGAATTGGCTGGAAATAAAAATGGAGAGAATTACACAATTAAAGTTAGAGCAAATTCTTTTTGGTAATGAAAACCTTCCGAAGGAACTTTTTAGAATGTACAATATCATAACAATTATGGGTAAATACCATATTCATAAATGTAAATGGCAAAACAAAAATCCATCCCTAATGGTGTTTAAAATTGAACTGAGGGAATACTTTGCTTCTTTGAAACTTCTGAAAGACTTCAGTGATAACATTTACTTGCTATGTGAAGATGTCTCAAAATACTTGTCATTATAACCTGTTAAGCTTCCATGTAACTTTATTTTAAGAATATTTGATGACTGAGGATAATATATGTATGTAAACAATTTTGTCATGCCTTATGGACTGAAGTGCCTTTGCTTAATTTATTTTATTTTACATTTATTTGTATTTATTTTCTTTATCGAAATTTGTTTCATTTAATTGTGTTTAACTATGTTCTGCACATAAGTTTCCCAATGAGAGATTTTGTAAAAATTATTTTGTAAATAAGTGTGTTCAACAATAAAAAAAAAAAAATTAAAAAAAAAGCAACTGTGTGCGCAACTGCGCATGCGCAAGGAACCAACTTTTTTTTTTTTTAAACTTTAATTAATTTACACAGCTTGGTTCAAAACAGATGTAATTCCCATAAAACCAATTAATTTTTTTTTTATTAAAATCAAAAACTAAATTTAAATGATTTAAACAAGCAAAATTATGCTTAATTTAAGCATGGCCAAAATAATTTTTTTTTTCAGTGTATTTGTTTTTTTAGTATAGTATTTAAAAATGATTTAGCCCTAATTTACTCATTCTATTCACTAAAATAAGACAAATAAAATGAGAAAATGTGAATTCTTTAATTTATTTTTATTTTTATTCATAGCTCCCACAACATCAACTGTCTCTGGTCTGGGGGGACACGCAGTTCTTATTAGTAAGAACACCCTGTTCTGCCTGAGTAATGTTCTAACTGATGGAGTGGGAAGTTTTGTAATAGTATCTGGTTAATTATATCATTTTTCCCTGAAACTAGCCAATATTTATGATCACATATCATTTCAGATCATAGTCCAGATGTATTAAAATGAGCTTTTCCCAAATCAACAATTCGGAACACATGGCACTTTAATAATTTTATTCTTTCCAGTTCATGTGGACTTTATTAATACCCTAATAGAAATAATCTATTATCTATCAATGATACCCCAGATTTTGATTTTTGATTACTTTGATTCCCCAAAGCTACACTTTGGGAGTCTTTAAAAGCCTATATTAGGGGGGAAATAATCTAGTTGTCATCTTCTAATTTGCAATTAAGCCCTCACCCAAAATTTTTAAGAAAAGAACAAAGCTACAAACAGAGATGGATCTAATAACATCTGAAAAGACAGAAAGACTTATGCTTCAATCTCACTTTAAATTATATGAACACTAGGCCTATCTGATTGTGATCCACACAACAAATAAGGCAATATTCAACTACAAATATTATAACATCTATTCATAGACATGAAAGCAGCGTCACAAAAGATGAATTAGAAATCAATTCAGTTTTTGAACAATTCTATACAGCTATATTCATCCGAAATTGACTTTAACCCTCCGAACTTAACTCTTTTTTCAATTCCATTAAAATGCCCCATATTCCCTTTGGCAATAATGCAGAATTGGAGAAAATTCTAAATTTAAAAGAACTTAATGTATCTCTTTCAAGGGCCAGATGGCTTCACGGTAGAATTTTAAAAAATGTTTAAAAGGAAACTAATGCCTCTGCGACTTGCTGTACTCGAGGAATCATTCTCTATAGGCTGCCTCCCGCACTCATTCTATCAAGCGACAATTTCGGTTTAACCTAAAAAAAGGGAAAGACTGTCTGAACTGAAGCTCACTTCGGCCCATATCCTTGGACTGCATATTGGCCAAGGTTCTAGCCTGAAGACTGGAGAACATTCTTCCTACTATCTTAGCCCCAGATCAGATGGGCCTTATTAAAAAATGCTTTTCTTTTATATACGCAGAGTATTCAATTTTATTTATTCTCCTGACTCAAATAAGCATATACCTGAAATTTTAATATCTCTAGAAGCTGAAAAAGCCTTTGATAGAGTGGAGTGGAGCTATCTTTTCAGCTGACTAGAGAGATGTGGGCCCAAATTTCTTGACTTGGGTAAAACTTATGCATCTCTCCCTTATTACAAATAGCTCACAATATTTTTCATTGGAAACTAGACAGGGTTACCCTCTGTCCCCTTATTATTTGTGGTGGTGACTGAACCTCTAGCCATTTTGCTGAGTTCAACCACAGATATCCAGGGTCTATCAAGCGGGTGCAGAGAGCACAAACTATCACTCTGTGCAGACAATCTGCTTCTATTTATCGCAGATCCACATAATTCTCTCCCTCATGTTATGACCATATCAAGCATTCAGTTGCATTTCGAGGTATAAACTCAATCTCTCTAAGAGTGAATTATTTCCTATAAATCACTCAGGAAAAAATACTTCTTTTTCTGACTACATATTTACAACCCCTGATAAATTTACATATTTAGGTGTGGTTGTTTTGAGAAATATTTCTGAGCTGTTTCAGCTCAACTTTACTCCCTTCTTGGAACAAACTAGGATATCCCATGAAAAATGGTCTAAGCTCCCCATCTCTTTGATTGGTAGGATCAATGTAATTAAAACGAATACGCTCCCTACGTTTTTATATTTGTTCCAAACCATTTTACATTAAGAAATCTTTTTTTAAATAATATACTCTTATCTTATCTTTGGAACAAGAAATTCCCAGAATACATCTGTGTTTTCTGCACAACAGGGAGGGGATGGCTTGCCTCTCCCAAACTTTCAATTATATTATTGAGCTTGTCATCTGAGAGCTCTGACTTATTGGCAAGGTTCACATTATATAAATCACTTACTGGATGAGTCCAGATAGAGTCATCAGCCTGCCTCCCTTTCTCACTCCCAACCCTCCTATTCTCATCCTTACCATTGGGTCTAGACTCTCACTCGTTGCACCCAATGGTATGGAACTATACAAATTAGCAAATATTTCGGATGGCAGAGAGGTTCAATTTGTGCTCCAGTTGCCAGAAATCATCGATTTCAGCCTCTGAATGATCAGGCTTTCTTGCAAGAAAAAGGTATCTTAACATTTAAATATCTTTTTGTTGATGGTTGCTTCTTATCTTTTGCAAAATTAGAATCTCAATTTAAAACATCTAAAGCCCACTTTTTCCAGATATCTACAGGTATGCGATTTCATACACAAGAATTTTGCCTTTCCTTCCCTCCCCTCCCAGATCCAAACCTTGATCAACTTTTTCCTCATGACCCAGAGCAAAGAGACACCATCTCTATCTTATATATAAAACTTATATCATTATTATCCACTTCTGTTAATACACAAAGAGATTCATGGCAACTGGACCTTAATATCTGCCTGACGGACGAGGAATCCATGGCTGTATATCTGTGCTACACAGCCTTATTCAATTCAAAGCCAAGCTGGCAAAGATGGATTCCTCTGTTGACCCCTCCTGGGTAACACTTTAGAATACTGTATCGTACTTACTGCATAACTAATAAGGAATTACTGCAGAATTAATCGGTAGTTCTTCATTAACACTCAAGTAACTACTATTAACTACTAAGGAATATGTGTTAACTAATCAGTATGTCATAGCGTTTTTTTAATTGTGTTAAGTAACTATTAGTTAATCAGTAACTAATCAATTCAGTCATGCCTCCTGAAGAACTATGATTAAGTAACTACTAATTCAGCTTCAGGAGAAATAACTATTAAGTAACTATTAATGAACTGTGAAACTCAGTATCAGGTTATGGCCCTTTCTTCTTTACTACTAATGTTAGTTGATTTACTTAGATTTATGCCTACTGTACTGATATATATATATATATATATATATATATATATATATATATATGCTCTGCAAATATTGTTAAACATTCGTTCATTTGCGCCACTGTATGTTTCTGTCGGTGGGTGCTATAATGTTGCATGTCTTGCATCACATGCAGGTCAAAGTTTGAGCGCACACATGTAATATCTGTGAGTTTTGTAATATCTCCCGTTTTGCAAGAGAAAAGGGACTGGGATTCCAACTGTCAGCGGAGAGGTACATCGCTCTCGCATTATAACAATGCGCTGGCGACACTTAAACTAAACACTGTAGATACCACATTAATGAACTGTAGAATTAGAAGAAAGTTGTTTATTCATTTATGTTTTTTAAACGAATGGTGAATTCTTCGTGTTTTTCCTCGTGCTTGACCATTTCCGTGGATGGCGCTTGAGAGTGTTAATTTTTTTATTCAAGTGTTGTCGGCAGCCAGAAAATCAGGATGGATCCGTGACCTGCCAATACCTCAGGTATGTTTATGGCCTTATATATATTTTGTGTCTGTTTTTACTCAAGATATTTCACATTACTATTATAAAGTGATGCCAAATGAATTCTGTATTTAAGGCAATGATCATTACCACATCATGCTCAAAGAATTACTTCAAACCCACTGATAATTAATAAAGAATTACCACATCATTCTCAAGGAATTACTAAGAACCTGGAACAGTATTCTAAAATGAAAACAATGGGAACCCATTGATAATTAATGAAGAATTACCAGATCATTCTCAAGGAATTACTAAGAACCTGGAACAGTATTCTAAAGTGAAAATATCCTTGTGCATAAGTAATAAAGCCTAAAGTAATACTAACATAAAAAATGTAATTTTACTTTAAAAGATGACACATTTTAAGAACATTTACATTTATTGCAGTGTTAATAACATTTTCAAAAAATAAATTATATTTCCATACAACAAAACAATGAAAAAAGTGAACACTAAAACAAGAAAACAATACCAAAATTTTACATTTTGTTAACACATGTTAACACATATTCCTTAGTAGTTATTAGTAGTTACTTAAGTGTTAATGAAGAACTACCGATTAATTCTGCAGTAATTCCTTATTAGTTATGCAGTAAGTACGATACAGTATTCTAAAGTGTTACCCCCTCCTGTACTAGATGTCTTCTGCTACATTAGTTCATATGTTTTGGTTATGACCTTGTGCAAATCCTTTAACCGCCTGTCAAAAAGTGATTTGGACTGTATAGCCTTTTCTCTGTTGGCAAGGCGCTTGATTTTGATTAATTGGAAACAGTCCTTCCCTCCTTCTTTTAAACAGTGGGCCAGATATGTGCTGAGTTTGGAAAAATAAGACTTAATTTTCCAGGTCTAAGTTCACTGTCATGTGGCTTACTTTCATAAATTATATTCAAAACCAATTATAATTGTAAGTGGACAAACTGATGCTGATGTCAGATTTTGCTGATTTAATGATGTTATTCTTTCTCTTTTTTTTCTTTATGCACACAATTTAAAAGCACAATGTCTGCATGCATGCTGTGTTGTTGTTTGTGTGTTGATGTGTGAATAAGTATGTTGATTGTTGTGTAAATAAAAACAGAGAAGAAAAGGACATAAAGAATATGCAGTGTTATTTATTTGATTAGCCTACTTTATTGAATTTCGTAAGCTACCTGAAAACTATAAGACATGCCTAAAGAGCATTGTTTATTTCATTTGTATATATTGTATTTATTTGTGCTTTAGCTTTTAATTTGATTGTTTGTTCTTTTATTTATGTTTTTTATTACTGACTGTTTACTTGTCTTTAAAAATGTAGGCTATTAAATTTATATTAGTTTTAGCCGGGGTATCAAAAATGGAATAGAGGATTGTGAATTTTTACAAGTATCTAAAATTTTAGTGTTTTAACTGCTGTTTTTGTGCCATGCCTGGTAAAAAACATTTTTTTTGGTTGGAAAATTTTATTTAGTCACCAGCCATTGGCAGGTGTGGGAAAAAATTAGTTTTAGGCCCTGGGCCTACATGAACGCCTATTTTTCACATGCCTGTAGCATACTTACCAAGGGGTCATTAAGAAATACTTTATTTGGATGCATTAGGTTTACCACTACTAAAAATGTGGGCAGTAGGCCTACACCTTATTAGACATCTCAACTATATGAAACGAATTAGATTATAGACATATTGTTTACGTTCAGTACTCCATTTTAACCAGTGTGGGTGAACTCAAATTTATGGGAGAGCCTTTAGCCTACATTTATTCCCAACAATAGCCTGTATAATCAATTTGAAGTTCCCATCGATGAGTATCTATGTGGTATGTAATTAAACCATAGACTGTAAAAAAAGATCTTATTAAACAATCGAAACTTATGACGTAATGTTTCCGTGACGTCCGTATGTAAGCAGAGCCATTGAAAAACAAGTCCCAAAGACTTCCATGGGAACTGAGGAATGCGGAAGTAACGCGTGTTGTGGAGCAACCAATAGTTCCAAACACTGCACTGAACACCATTCATTTCTGTGTTTCTTAAGCACACACGAGGGTAAGTTGAGGAAATTGCTGCATTTTTTTGACATTTTAACATTAGTTGATCTCTTTCAGAAGTGTATATTATGTAGCGCATTACAGATAGACTATCATTGCCGTAAGATAACGTGAGCAACACTTCAATATAGCTACCATAACCAGATGATAGTTGTCATATTTTAATTTTTAGTCTTTTTGATATCTTTCTCTCCCTGTAAGAGGTCGAATGGGTTTCTATGAAGACTGCCCATTCGAGGAATAGCGCCTCACTGGATATATTTTAATAAAGAGTTTCATTGCAAATGGTTTGCTTTCCTTGTTTTATGTAACACTATTTTAAGGTCTTGGGTTAAATTCAGTATTTGCTTGCATTCACTACCGTCAGACGGGGGGGTGGGGGATAAAGAAAAAAGAAAGACCTGGGTCTAATTGTAGTTATTAAATATTCAATTTAAAGTATTTGTAAATAATATTGTACTTTAAAATACGCACACATTCACTCTTATTCGTCAAACGCAAAATGGTTCTCGTTACATTCAGATTCAGTTATGATTGCATAGGGTGACCATATTTTGATTACCGAAAACCAGTACACTCGGCCCAAAAATGAGATACTCAAATGATACTCGAAGTTCACTTACGAAGAACGGCCCCTGGTTGCTGTGGATCTGTTAAGAGATTTCAGTGTTTTTATTAAACAACAAGGACAACACAAAAACATAGTGTATTCGTTTTGTAGTGTTTGTTTTCCTGGCAATGTTAATCCAATTTATCATATTTTACATTAAATTCTATCCTTTGTGAACTGTATTTCGTAGGCCAACCCCGTATCTCTACAGATTCATGGCGCTTAACTTAACCCACAGGTTTACCTTTGGGGTCACAAATTTAATGAAACCTGTTTTAAACCGTCTTTTTGAGGATATTTTGAAGTGTTCGTCATTATTTGAAAGGCTAGCAAACAAGCAACATCATGTTTGTTTTAAAGACTACCTGATTTCAAGAGTTTTTTTTTTTTTTTTTTTTTATAAATATCTCTTCTGTATATAAAAAAACCTCTATGATATATGCCCACTAATACAAAAAACAATGAGACATAACAACAAAACAACATAAACACGAACTACTTTTATTTAAATAAAAACAAGCGGGTTGGACACACCCATTGTCATTGCCATGTGCTTTTTGCATCATAGCAACCATAGCAACCCGCTCCTTTTTTTTTTCTTTCTTTTTTTAGCAACCGCCTCCTTAAATTAAAGCACAACCTTTTGGACGTTGCTGTTATGTTAAAATAAATATACATTATATTGAAAATAAATAGACATTATATTAAAAACAAAATAGACATTATCCACATTTAATTCTTATTTGACTTATAGGGAATGTGGACATTTGTAGGGTAGGCTACTTTATTTATTGTCAGCGTTTAAGCGCAAACAGAAACTGCACAAAAATCATTTTCTTTAATGTGTTTAAATTATTTGTATTAACTTAAATAGACTTTAAAAACTTAAAAGCTGTCTAAATCCTCCGAAATCAAATCAACCGCCTTATTGCCTGAAGTTTTACAACCTAAACGGGTATAAAGGAGGTGTATAACTAAAAACTAAAAACAACAAACACTGAGGAACGGGTCTGTTTCTCTGAACGAAATCCAACTTTTCCTTTGAAAACCTTTCCTTTTCGATGAGAGCCATTCATTTCTGAACTTGACAGGTGATTTCCTGATTTAGACCAATGAAATCGTCTGTTTATTATTTGTTTTGGTTTCGCAATGAGGAGGCGAGGCTTAGTAAGACGGTTAGTTAAATTGACGTGAACAGGACAAGGATCACATGTGTTGATCTGTTCGGACATCTTCCCCGACATACTCTCGTAGTTCATCTGTGATCAGAGACTTTGTGGTGTGATCAGGACTTACTTGCCATTAACGGTCGTGGATCGTGATATGAACCTGAAAGCGTTCTGCCTGTCTCTCCTTCTTTTTGAAGCCTCCTGTTTCTGTGAGTATTTCTGATCATTTGATATTATAAGACAGTATCCATAACAAAGGGCTAAACAAATATGACAAATTAAATAAAAAAGTGGTCAAATAGCTCAGCATATCCCAGGTTAGGGATAACTTTAACTTTTTTTCAAAAGACATTTCCATACCTTATAGTGCGCGTGATGTAACGTTAGGCTAATTTCGTTATCACTGTACGCGCTGACCATGTGTTCAGTGAAAATGCTGCTAAAACTGGAACTGAAATTAGGATTTTGATTCACACGTTGAACCTGAACATAACTGAAGAAGCAATTATTAAAACCTTCTGTCAAAGGACAGATCTGCCTTTATAGGCATCATATATATAATATTTTAAATGTTTGTAAATGGTGTTTCAGTAAAGTTCCAGTTACTGGAAATTCGAAGCAAAGTTCTAAGAAACAGAATAGGATCATAAAAACGGAGTTTAAATAAAGTAAACGACTCTAATATGATCACGTATTTACTTATATTGATTTTCAACTAAATTCTTCGAGAACTATTAGAATTATTTGTAGAGATCTATTAACTGACTCATCAATCAAACTAACGTGAGAATATTCAACATTCACAAAACATTCACAAAACTTGTTGTTCCTCCAGTTTTGTAAAGTGTAGGAGTCGTTGAGGCTTTTCATTAATTATGTTTAAAGGAAAAACTTTAATCTAGAAATCAAATGTTGTTTCTTCAAAATAATCTCACCCACATTTCATTGGTTTCTCACCCGAGGCAAGAAAGAGCATTACAGCTTTAACAGCTTGATCAGTCCACTGTTCCTCACCACTTAATGGCATAAAACAATTCTGTAATAAATTGTGAAGTAATAAACAAAAATCTATTTTAATCGGTCAGAATAATTAATGTCAGAGTATATTTTTATTTATAGAAGAGTAGAAGTTGTGAAATACTTACCGAAATAATCATCTCATCAACCATAAATTCACTTTCTGTAAATCATTTTGGCAAGTCAAGATCTGCCAACAAAATCATACTGCAAGTAATGATTGATTGTGAAACTCAAATGCTGATATATTTTTTCTCCTTCATTTTCTAGCTGAGTTTGAGATAACTGTGCCCAGAGATCCTGTCACTGGGTTTTACGGAGAGGCGCTGATCCTCCCCTGCACCTTCCCTGTGGACTCGTGGGATCTGAGTAGCACCGTTATCACCTGGCAGCGCGGGCTGGACGTTGCTCACAGCTTCTACTACAGTCGGGACCAGCTCGACCGTCAGAATCCTCATTATGTGAACCGCACCAGCCTGTTCATCCAGGAGATGGCAGGAGGAAACGCATCACTCAAACTGGACAGAGTCACTCTGCAGGACTCTGGTGTGTACACCTGCTCCATCAGCACCAACACTGGCAGCCAGAAGAAGAGCTTTAGAGTCAATATTGCAGGTAACAAAACAACATGGACTGATGTTCATAGAAAACCATGTGAATCAATCTTGAGGTCTCACAGTGTGACTGAAACAGTCGTGTGTTTGTTTTAACGTCTGTATTCTGTTGTTTTTCAGCGTTCTACTCTGAACCTCGTCTGCAGTTCTCCATGTTAACTGATGGAGTCAACCTGCTAGTGACGTCAGATGGGGGTTACCCTTCTCCTACACTGCAGTGGCTGATGGAAAACTCAGACATCACTAACCAGACACAAACACACATCATGAAGGACACACAAACTGGACTTTATATTGTGTCTAGTTGGATAAATCTCACTGAAGTCACAAACTCCTCTCTGACGTTCATACTGAACAACAAACCTCTGGGTCAAGACATCAGGAGAGAGATCCAGCTGTACTCAGGTGAGGACAGACAATAACATAAGTACTTTAAAATGCTCTTGAATAATCAAAAACATTGAAGAGACTAAAACTAATTATCCGTTTTAATTATTTTTACAGATAAGAGCGAGAGTCAAGTAGAGTCAGCGTACAGATGCCACGGATGCTTCATATTGATCCCTGTTATTCTGCTGCTGCCGATCATCATAATGGGTTTATTGTTTGTGTTCATTACAAGCAGAAGAAGAGAACAGACCAAACTAAATGGCTTTACTAATATGGGACTCAAGTCTGAAACCAAAATCCTAAATGGAAAATGTCAGCAGTGTCCAGGAGCATAACATCATAATGTGGTTTGACAGAGACATGGACTGTAACAAGAGATCACTGTTGGATGTTATTCAAACGTCAATATGTTTAATATTCTTATTTTCATCAAAAACACCAGCTTACCATCTGTAATACAGGACATACTTACTGCTTTGTTCATGTCTGAAACTCATAATAATCTCAGTGGAAATGTTTAGTATGTCCATAATGGTTATTCTGTTATAAATTCTGTTACCATTTCAACTAACAGTGATATTATTTATACAATTTAAAGACTTTCTGTGATTTGCAGACAATAGCATTATATTTATTTTAACATTGTATTATATTTCCTAACCTTGGCAGCTTTTAACAAACCGTATGTAGTTTATTAGTTACGTGACACTGATTATTTACACTAGGTAACATTTCAGTTCATCCCCTAGTGATGTATATAACACAGATAATTGTAGTGTTTCTTTCAGCCAAAATGACCGAATCTACTTGGGTGCTAAACAGTCTTAACAGAACCAAAATTAATTCTAAATAGAATTTTTCACTCATTAAATACATGCAGTGTTTTTTTTTTGTTTTTTTTTTATTTTTTGTTTTTTACAAATCAATTACATATAGTTATTTATTATTGCATTGTATCCATAAATACTCTGCAATTGGAAAAGATATTCCATTTTTACCTGATGGCAAGATGACATTGCAGTGAATCAACAAAGTTTTTGTTACACTATTTATTGAATGATTGTTTTTAGACTGTGTATTAGGATTTTTAAAATTCTTTATATATATTTTTTCTACATTGTATTGAGATTTTCATTTGAGGTCTGTTTGAAACAGAATATTTTCCTTGCACATCTGTAATATGTTTACCTTATTACACTGTATGAAAACTGTACAGTGATCAAGAAAAAATAAAATATATATTTTCATAGTATCTCATGCATGTTTAATATTGTTTCACAAATAATGACTGTACTTGACAGTCTATATAAAACCTTTTCTTTTCCAAAATGACATCTGCTAGTTCTAACGGAAAACCACATAATCAAAAGGAATTGTTCCAGGAACTACGGATACACACAACCAGTTCTTTCAAAAAATGTCAGTGTGGGTGAGGACCACAATATGTCTTTTATATTCACAACTGTCACAATGATTTGTGAATAAACGTCGTTCCATTGGAATGAAAAAATTTAGTCTGACTTTGTCCTGAAGTCTTGAAATGTCATTGTACAAGACCAAACATGTCCTAGACCCAGGATAACATTACACACAGCATGAAAAACTTGTACTTAAGATCACAATTAACAGGATATTCTTATTCAAGCATTGAAAAGGCTTTTGAACATAATGAATGAAGGGGCATTACCATGGAAGCCAGGAAACCATGTAACAAAAGTAATTTAATCTCTCAATACACAGCTTAATGGTCAAAATCAAGACATCCCTGAAATGCTAGTTTTATTTATTCACCATTATGTGGTTCTGTGGTTTATTCATCAAAATGAATAAAAAATACAGACATTTTCTAAGTCCTCAACAATTTTGAATCACACCCCTTCTGAAAAATAATCATCATCTGAGTCTTGCATAAGATCCAGTTTTCTAACAATACCATGCTCCACCAGCTCATCAGATCCAGCTGGAATTTCTTCATTGTTTGAAGAGATGCAATTAACAGGAAATCCAAATCTTCCTTTTTATTTTCAGATGAATTTACATCTTCCTTATTTTTTTCCTCTGAGATAAAGGATGGCAGAAACACATCATGGAGTTTCCAGTCACCCAGTGCGGAATCACTTATTTTGGAACGCTGCTCCATGGTTTCATTGACCATCATAGCGGATGTCTTCATGGAACTTCCCATTCTCTGAACTGTCTTTGGCCAATAACTCATATCCTGCATCTTCCCGTTTCCAGCCCAGCCCAAGGATTCAACATCAAACTGCTCCGTGGAGTCTAAATCTGGCCTTTCAGATCCCACAAAGCTCTTACTGACAGCCATCAAAATCTCCACATCCCCATGTTTCTCTTCAACCATCTCTTTCCTTTCCTCCTCTATGAGTTCCACTGTGCTGGTGTGAGATGGCTGTCTCTTATCATGGGCCTCTTCAGAAGATATCAGGGTAACAGAGGCAACAAAGTCCTCATGGGTGTAGGACCTCTGGGGCTCTTTGGACAGTTTGGCTTCAAACCAGATAGTATCATCATTACTATGAGCCTTGAGAGTGGAGTTTAAAGATGAGGAAGCCATAGATGTGTCAGAGAAGAGTACTTGATCACTGCTTATGAACCCTGATGCAAAGAATAAAGAGAGGAGAGGTCAAGACCTTTATTTTCTCGATGACCTTTATTATACAGCACAATAAGAGCTGTCATTTCCTTTGTACTAATTTTACCATGTTAACCTAAAACCTAAAGACCTAACATTTTACAAAGTACTAATCCTAGAGCTACAACCTTCGACATGCTGAATAATCTGATACCAAAATAGTAGAGCAGATAGAAAAGGTCAGCTCATGATATCACAAATTAAAAGACATTAAGCTGACTATTAAAAGACAATAAGATTTAACAGTTTGTGTGCTACTGCTGCTTCAATGTATATCTTTTGATTGATTTATAATCAAGTTATTACTTAATATTCATCCTTCTAAATACTGAATGATTTGAATGACTTCAAGTGTATGATTATGCAGCTATTTTACTTTCATCTTCAATCACTAGACTGTACCTCTTACTGTGGGAGAGAATGTTATCATATCAAGCTAGTGTTTTTTGTTACAGATCCTGTATTGGAGAGGTGGACAAGCGCATATCTGTGACATAGGTCACTTCGTGCCTAAACCATGGTCTTGGTGTCATCTGGATAATCGACGTGCTTCTGCCTATCAGTCCATGTGTGGACATTTTCTAAGTTGATCTATTTCTTAACCAATCAGAATCATTCACCCTGAAGTAATGATGCAGTTTAGTGACTTGTATAAAGTATAACTGCTGCTTCGTTGAATGTGTTTGTGGGGTGGCCTACAAACTCCTTGCTGAGTACTGAAGCTGACTTCTGCTGATGAAACTAAAAAATATTCTTCAGTAAAATGTTCTTCAGGTTATTTTTTTAAACTCTGACTCCCGGTCTTCATTCATCATATCTGGTCTTCGGGTTTATAACTGTAAATTCCCCTACAACTGAAAGTATGGGGAAACTCAAAATATGAAATAAAGGTTTTTCTCCAATGCATGTTGGCCACAATTATTGGCACCCCTAGAAATTCTTATATCTCTGAAGTATATTCCCATTCCTATTTACGGGTTTTTTTTTAGCACACCAGGGTGACTAGGATCCAGCCATGATTTCCTGTTACACAGGAGTATAAATATGAGGAAACACAAAGGCCAAATTCCCTTAATGATTCATCACAATGAGTAAAACCAAAGATTTTAGTTCTGATATGCAGCAAAAGATTGTTGAGCTTCACAAAATAGAAAGTGGGTGTAAGAAAATAGCTAAAGCATTGAACAAATCCCCATTTGAACCATCAGGGCAAAAATTAAGAATTTCCAATCAGCTAAACAAGTTACAAATCTGCCTAGAAGAGGACATGAGTCTAACTGAGTGGCAAAAGACTCTCCAAGGCTCACAGCTGGAGAATTGCAGAAATTAGTTGAGTCTTGGGGTCAGAAAGAATCAAACAGCACGTATATCACCAAAAGTTGTTTGGGAGGGTTTCAGGAAAAATCCTCCTCACTCATCCAAAAACAAACTCCAGCATATTCAGTTGTCAGACATGACTGGAACTTCAAAAGGGACCTGGTTTTATAGTCAGATGAAACTAAAAAAGAGCTTTTTGGCAGCAAACCCACCAGATGGGTTTGGTGCACCCATGGATAAAAAGTACCCCATGCCCACGGTTAAATATACTGCTGGATCTTTAATGTTGTGGGCCTATTTTTCTGCTGGAGGTCCAGGTCTCTTGTTCAGATACATGTCATCATGGATTCTATCAAATACTAACAGATAAAAATCAAAACCTGACTGCTTCTGAAATCTTATAATGGGCTGTGGTTGGATCATCCATCAGGACAATGATCCAAAATAAACATCAAAATCAACACAAAAATGTGTCACTGAGTACAAAATGAAGCTTCTGCCATTGCCATCCCAGTCCCCTGACCTGAACCCTAAAGAAAATGAGTGGAGTGAACTGAAGAGAAGAAGCACCAACATGGAGCTGGGAATCTGAAGGATCTGGAGAGATTCTTTATGAAGGAATGGTCTCTGATCTCTTGTCAGGTGTCCTCCAAACTCATCAGGCATTATAGGTGAAGACTCAATGTAGATTTATTTTCAAAGCCCCCTTTGATCATATTTGACAAGAGTTGACTGTACATAAATAATACTAAAATAAATTTTTGTTACTTTTTTGCTTCTATGGATATCATGTGCAGGCTTTATTCATTTGGTTTTAGTCTGATTGCAGACAGAGTCACAGCAGTCACAAACAGAATCTTGCCCAAACACAGAGATCCATCTAGAAAAGAAGAAGCAGAGAGGGGAAAAAGTGGTGAGAGACGAATCATGGAAACCATGAATTTGCTGGATATTTACAGAATTTAGTGGTATAGAATGGAATGGAATGGTAGTGTTAGGTGGTACAAGGGTGACTCCACCGGACACAGAGACCTCACAATGGAGTGAGACCTGGGGAAAATATAGAGAATATGAGGAAGCACACAATAAACACATCACAATGGACACTACAGCATTGCTTTGTCTTCAAAATGCGTCACCGGTGAGAAAAGAATCAAGCATATAAACACACCTGGGCATCTGGAGCCTTAATGAATTGGAAAACACCAAAGGAGAACTGAATAACATTGTCTGCCCTGGAGAATCTAAATCTTGAAGCACCTGGATTTATCCAACTTTCCTGTAAGCACATGGATGTGTGTGTGAGAAAGCTTTGTGTTTGACAAATGTTCCACAAAGTTAGCATTTTGCTTCACTCACCTGTAATTGTCTATGATGCTGTATTTGGTGGCTTGACTCAAAGTGTTAATGGTAGCCACATAACAGCTGTTGATAAAAAGCTTGATCCCAGGATAATGGTGTCGAGTGGAAATCTGCACGTTCACATTCTGTCCCAGCAGGTACACAGCAGACCTGACTGGAGAAGACCAGGAGTCTACAGCACAGGCAAACACAATATAGATAGCATCAATACATGAGCATCAGTATCATTTTACAATGCCCACATTAAAGAAAACAAGTTTACAGATTAAATCAGGGTTAGGTCAAACACATATGTTGTCTAAGTATGGGAAAGTTAAAAAAAAAATGTTTCTCAATAGACAAGCTCAATTTCACAAATCACTGCATTGTGAAATGTATCATTTCATAATGCAAGTACATGTTGCATTTAAAGTTTTGCTAGCAACAGTTTGAAGACAATCTTTTTGAGCTAGTTAGTTAAACATGTTTATAGCTGGCTATGAATGAGAACACATGTGGTTTAATGCCACAGACCTTTGAACGTAACCCGCTATCTCCTCTGTAGCGTGCTTATAATACATTGCACAAGGCATTCCCTGCCTTAATGTTAGGTTCTGTAAACTAAATATTCTGTAAAGATCTGTAAATAATAATATATAACAATGTATTATTACATTTTACCATATTAGAGTTGGTCCGTCAAGTGCCAGTCTGTGGTTGCAACTGCTTGGCTTAACTGCAACTGACAACGTAATTAAAATCTTGGCTGTATGTTTAGGAAATGTAATGTACATAAAATCTATGTCAATTATACAAAATATTAGACTACTCTACACTGATCTGATTCAAATATATATACACAAGGTGTGTCCAGAGTATAATGAGAATGAAGTTCCTATGCTTGAGAAGCGCTCTGTGAAGGGAGAAGCTGGCCAAGGTCACTTGGGTTGGGGATGTCATGGTTTACGTTAAAACACTGATCAGTTGCATTCCAGCCCTATCATAGTCAACACATTCTTTTTTGACACACCCTGTTCAAGTGACTCGTATTAAGAAAAATGCATGCAAGTTTGGAACCACAGTATGTGATAAAATTTTGTGCGAAATTGGGTAAAAGTGCATCAGAAACTTTGCAAATGGTGAGGAAAGCTTATGGAGAGGCTGCACTATCATCTGCACAAATGTACCGATGGCACAAGGCCTTCAAGGAAGGACAAGAAGGTATTGAAGATGAACAACAATCAGAACACCTCTCTTTGTCAAAAAAGACACAGAATGTGGATGCAGTGAGGTCGGTTGTCAACCAAGACCAACGGATCACTATCAGAATGTGACTGCAGAGGAATGTTTTTAACTGGAATGTTTTTAGCTGAATGATAACACATGTAGTTTAATTTCATAGACCTTTGAACGTAACCCGCTATCTCCTCTGTTGCGTGCTCATAATACATTGCACAAGGCATTCCCTGCCTTAAAGTTAGGTTCTGCAAAAGGTAAATGTTCTGTAAAGATCTGTAAATAATAGTATATTATAATGTATTATTATATTTTATTATATTAGAGTTGGTCAGTGAAATGTCTGTGGTTGCAACTGCTTGGCTAAACTGCAACTGACAACATAATTAAAATCTTGGCTATATGTGTAGGAAATGTAATGTACATAAAACTAAATTTTATTTTATTCTACAAGGCATACAAGTTCATCTGGAAAGCATGGTGGAGGTAGTATCATGTCATGGTCATGCATGTCTGCCTCTGGAACAGGCTCACTCATCTTTATTGATGACTTATTCAATGATGGCAGAAGAGGAATTAATTCAAAAGTGTACAAAAGAATCTTGCCTATAGTGTTCAAGAAAATGCCACCAGACTCATTGGCACTTGCTTCATGTGGCAATAGGACAATGACCAAAAACACTTGTACTGCCAACTCAATCAAGATTATCATGGTAAAGAAATTTTGAGTCTTAGTTTGGCCAAGTCAGTCTCTAAATCCTATTGAACAATCATTTCAGCAGCTGAAGAGGAGACTAAAGACAGAAACTCCCCAAAACAAGCAACCATCGAAAATGGCTGTATTAAAGGCCTGGAAAAGCATTTCAGAGTGTGAAACCAAGAGTCTGTTGATGTCTATGGGTCACAGACTCGCTCCTGTGATTGCTTGCAAGGGATTTACAATTAAATATTAGCTTTTACACTTTTACATTTGCTTTAAGTTAAATGATGTTTTATTAACATCATCTCAACCAGCTGTCAGCAATCAGTAATCAACATATCTACCCAATCAGAATGAGTACAGGCATATATATAACCAGTCAACTCACCCATGAATCCTCAACAGTTTTCAGCATCCCTCCACCACCCCGTCTCCTCACACTCACTTGGTTACTTCCTAACCTAAATGTGTTCGGGCCAAATACCGAGCTCGGAGCCCTCTCCCTGGACAGCACGCCAAATACGTATACCATTTATTTTATCTGACTTATAAGTGTGAACTCGTGAAACCGTCCCAATACTTATGCTCACATTAGGCAGAGGGATGAAACTCTAAAAGTGCTGTACTTCTTAGTTGGTGAAACATTTTGTGTGGAAACAGTCAATAATAAAATTAAGCTAACAGATGATATAGTGAGAAAGAAGTTCCTGTGCTCGAGAAGTGCTCTGTGAAGGGAGAAGCTGGCCAAGGTCACTTGGGGTGGGGATGTCATGGTGTTTACGTTAAAACACTGATCAGTTGCATTCCAGCCCCACATTCTTTTTTGACACACCCTGTTCAAGTGACTTGTATTAAGAAAAATGCATGGGAGTTTGGAACAGCAATATGTGATAAAATTTTGTGTGAAATTGGGTAAAAGTGCATCAGAAACTTTGTAAATGGTGAGGAAAGCTTATGGAGAAGCTGCACTATCATCTGCACAAATGTGGAATTCTGGAATCTGAGGGTGCAAAAAAATCTAAATATTGAGAAAATCGCCTTAGCAATGCATATCCACTCAAAAATACATTTTTGATATATATACGGTAGGAAATTTACAAAATATCTTCGTGGAACATGATCTTTACTTAATATCCTAATGATTTTTGACATAAAAGAAAAATCGATAATTTTGACCCATACAATGTATTGTTGCCTATTGCTACAAATATACCAGTTGCTCAGAGGATCATGTTGCTGTTTTATCATGACTGTATTGAATCTGTCACTGTATGGTATAGCGGACAGTTAAACACACTATGGAAGTCAGTGGGGCTCTGGGCCTGTTTGGAGACACATATTCTTTAAAATATCTTTTTTGTGTTCAGCAGAAGAAACAAATTCATACAGGTTTGGAACATCTTGAAGGAGCACAAATGATGACAGAATTTTAATTTTTGAGTTGACTATCCCTTTAAAAATGTAGGCTTTTTTAATATTTAAAATACATGATTTAAATGTTTAGGAAATTTCAAATTTATTAGGCTATATCTATATTGATTTATTACTACTATTACTACATTGATTATTGTACATTGATTTGAAACCGTTTTAATTTTTTGATGATACAATTATTTGAACTCTTTAAAGAATAATAGTAAAACTCTCTAGCAAGAACTCTCTTCTTTTGAAAGAAAACAAAATTGAATTGAAATTAAATAGCAAAATAAAAGAACAGAAAGGTTTCAGATTACATTTTGGTGACCCAAAACCAAACATTACCTTTTATAGCGACACTCCACGCCCACGTTAAAAAACTTAACCGCGGACAGCACACTGTGCATACCAATGATTTTCTATGGTATGTAACCAATCGTGCCATGTGACGTCCTTATGCAATTACCAGTTGTTCAAGTTGCTGTGGATCTGTAACTTTGACTTTATGAGATTTCTGTGTTTTTACTCATACTCTGTTTGGATTATTTTGACCCAAAATTGCTTTATTTCGGGATTTTTATTATTTGATTTTTATTTGTCACATAAATAAATAAAACAAAATCTGACACAAACCAGAACACACACAGCCCCAATGCAGAAAACACTCAAGACGCACCAATAAATTAGTAGGCTAGCCTACAATGCAGACCACACAAGATATGAAGTCCCTGCAATCTTAGGGCTTAAGGCTAGCGTAAGGTCCCCCAGCAGGCTGCCCACGCAGGGCCCCTGAGAATTTGCTCATTTGCAAAACATTGGCCCCTTAGCGCTGGCCCTGCACGGGCAGCACTCACTTAGCCCCCAAGAAGCCCTCACTAGGCCCACACTATTAATCTACAACAATAAATCTGCCAGCACAGAGTGCCACACATTTAATGAAACAACAGTTAAAGATTGATAATAAAAAAAAACTAATGGTTAATGACTGGCAGATGTGTGTGCCAAACAAAAATATTCTAAATCATACTCTGTAAAATGTAAATCTCTTTGAATCTGACCACTGCATGATGACTGAATCATCAATAATTAATCAACTTCATCTGACCAGAACTTCTCTTGCAATTTTTACAATAACAAATGTGCTTCAGAAACACACAGTTACAGCAACCACAGAAACATTAAAGTTAAGAAGTCAAGGGTCAAGAGCACAACTAAAGCAAACGCTCACCTCCTTAATTTCAAACTTTATTATTTCTATAAAATATCCACATTTAAAAGTTTTGTATGAAAGAAATAGTCAAACTGGATTGTAATAAGAGGAGATGCTGAAATCTAGACAGATCTGTTAGTGTTTAATGCTCTGTTGCTGCATCATGTGACCGTGTTTTCAGCTTATTTAAATAAGGAGATTTTACTTTAATTTTTTGTTTTTTGTTTGGCAGCCATTGCTGACAGTCATTTGACTGTTTTATCGTCTGTTTTGTTATTGTATTAATTACAGATTATGTTTTTAATTTTACATACATTTGAATGTAATTTAAGAAAACAGAAAATACAGTATAAAAATACAGTCTTTTTTCTGTTTAAAAAATGTGAATTACTAATTTGTCATTAATTTTTATTCCCTCTGTGCAGAGTTATAAATGGAAGGTGTTATTGAATTTCACATTCAATTTTAAAAAGCAGTCAAACAGAGCATGGGAAATGAAAGTGGGCTGCCTAACCTGCATGGGCCCAAAGTTACAAAAGTTGTTCTGGGCCTGAACGGGCTTAATGTGGACAGTCTGCTAGTGTGGGCTGCTCACAGAGAGCCCGCAGTGAGCCCAAAGCTGTGGGCCCCGCCTGGGCAAGCCCGCACTGGGCCTGTTTAGGTTAGGTGTGGGCTGGCCCTAGCCCACTGTGCCTGCAAAAAGCCAGCATGGGGCATGTTTGCAGGGGTGGTTATTTGAACAGATTTACAATGCAAAACAAAACAGTGACAGTGTTTTAGTGAACCAGTTTAAGTGTTTTGGTTTACAACTCACGCAACCAGAATTTCGACATTAGAGGTGGCGCCTGTAAACAAATACAGTGGTGACGAGGACTGACATCTCAAAGTACACCAGGTGTGATCGTGATCAGATCTCTGCTGTTGATCTACTTGGACGGCTTCTATGACAAACCACAGAGCACAGTCGAAGTTCATCTGATTTACCTTTACCAACAGCTGTGGGTCAGGATATGAACTTGAAAGTGTTCTGCCCGTCTCTCCTGGACTTTGTTCTTCTGCTACAGTAGGAATATGATATGATATGACCAATACATATCTGGTGTTATCATAACAGGATCCGCTCGGATTACTTCTCCAGCACTCTATGGAGGATTTAACTGTTGGAACTGGCAGGCAGCCACCGTGAATAAAATATGAACAAGCTTAAACATCAAGCAACTTTGTTCTGCTGGTCTATGCTTCTTTTAGAAGTGTCATGCCTCAGTAAGTAGTTGTGAGAAATTATTGAAATTTTAATTGTTCTAAAATGTTCTTTATGAAGCCTCTCAGAAAGTGCAGACATCAATCCAATTTTACTTGTATTATAGGCAAACAGAAACATCACCAACACAACACACGGTAAATTAACACCAATATATTTTTTCTCCTTCACTTTCTAGCTGAGTTTGAGATAACTGTGCCTAGAGGTCCTGTCACTGGGTTTTACGGAGAGGCGCTGATCCTCCCCTGCACCTTCCCTGTGGACTCGTGGGATCTGAGTAGCACCCTTATCTCCTGGAAGCGTGGGCTGGACGTTGCTCACAGCTTCTACTACAGTCAGCTTCTACTACAGCTCGACCGTCAGAATCCTCATTATGTGAACCGCACCAGCCTGTTCATCCAGGAGATGGCAGAAGGAAACGCATCACTCAAACTGGACAGAGTCACTCTGCAGGACTCTGGTGTGTACACCTGCTCCATCAGCACCAACACTGGCAGCCAGAAGAAGAGCTTTAGAGTCGATATTGCAGGTAACAAAACAACATGGACTGATGTTCATAGAAAACCATGTGAATCAATCTTGAGGTCTCACAGTGTGACTGAAACAGTCGTGTGTTTGTTTTAACGTCTGTATTCTGTTGTTTTTCAGCGTTCTACTCTGAACCTCGTCTGCAGTTCTCCATGTTAACTGATGGAGTCAACCTGCTAGTGACATCAGATGGGGGTTACCCTTCTCCTACACTGCAGTGGCTGATGGAAAACTCAGACATCACTAACCAGACACAAACACACATCATGAAGGACACACAAACTGGACTTTATATTGTGTCTAGTTGGATAAATCTCACTGAAGTCACAAACTCCTCTCTGACGTTCATACTGAACAACAAACCTCTGGGTCAGGAGATCAGGAGGGAGATCCAGCTGTACTCAGGTGTTTTCAGTTAAAACAGCTCAAACATGCATTTTAGTCTAGGACTAGCTTGAGCCTTGTCTGTGAAACTGGGGGTATGTGTCTAAAACAAATGATCAGTTTCACACCACTGCTCTTTTAACTATAGCTTGCTCTCAGTAACCTTACAGTGTAGTTTAGGTTCAGTAATGTATGCTGGACTTTAATTGGATTATAAATAACTGATTACATCCACTATTATTACTTGTTTATAGTAGATGTTTTCCTGAAGCTGTTATTTAATTAAACTTTTAATTTCTTTTTACAGATAAGAGGGAGAGACAAGGAGAGTCAGCGTACAGATGCCACGGATGCTTCATATTGATCC
Organism: Megalobrama amblycephala; assembly: GCF_018812025.1. Classification (NCBI taxonomy): domain Eukaryota; kingdom Metazoa; phylum Chordata; class Actinopteri; order Cypriniformes; family Xenocyprididae; genus Megalobrama; species Megalobrama amblycephala. The sequence continues at coordinate 28,464,250 of NC_063053.1, read as the reverse complement.
CTGTTATTCTGCTGCTGCTGATCATCATAATGGGTTTATTGTTTGTGTTCATTACAAGCAGAAGAAGAGAACAGACCAAACTAAATGGCTTTACTAATATGGGACTCAAGTCTGAAACCAAAATCCTAAATGAAAAATTTCAGCAGTGTCCAGGAGCATAACATCATAATGTGGTTTGACAGAGACATGGACTGTAACGAGAGATCACTGTTGGATATTATTCAAACTTTAATATGGTTAATGTTTTTATTTTCATCAAACACACCAACTTACCATCTGTAATACAGGACATATTTACTGACAGGTTCAAGTTAAATTCATCAAACTCCCACTGTAAAAATGCTGCTTTATTTAAATGTTGGATTTGCCTATATATTATTTATTATTAATGTACATTGTGATGTTTTGATGTTTGTTATATGTGTATTGTAGTGTATTTTATTATGTTTATTCATTTGAGTTGGAGAGTGTGTTGGAAGTAGTTGGTAGTTGTCAATTTTGGGCCAGAGTATTGGCAAAACCAAAACAACATCTATTATGACAGTGAGATGAAGAAAAATGAATGAAAAGTGTCAGCTGCAGCATTACTTTGATTCAGATCTGCTCACATTGCATTAAAGATTTCTTTTTACAGTTTTTGAAGTGTTGAGCATTATCAGTCTGTGTTAATAAACATGCCATGTCAGATGCAGCTTTTGACAACAAAAAGACAACACATAAAGGTAATTCTAACAATTGCCCTTACAAATGCCCCTGGAATTCAATCCCAGGGTGCAAATGTGACCCCTGAATGGAAAAATACATTTCTGAGCCTCATGTTCCTATCAGGCAACATGGCATTTAACATTTAACAGGTTCCTCAGAATTCCTCTGCTGAGTGACCCAGAAGGTATATTATCTAAAAAATAAAGTTTCAATACACTTACTTTTTTAGTTCCTCAGAATTGTTGTTCAGGTGTAAATTATACTCTGGACTGCTGCTGAAGTATGATGGCTCTGTCACATACTGGTCACTTTTCTCAAGACCAATCACATGAGATTTCTGGATCAGGGCTGGTTTTTAAATCATTTAATAGAGATTGCTGGACATTTTATTATAGTGTCATATAACCTAGCTCTGGAATTAATATATTTACATAATTGTACTTTTTTTAGTTTTCAAAAAAAAAATAGTAATATTCTAGTTTTAGAGCACACAATACAGTCTTGGAAAATAGAAAAGTATTATATAGAATTGATCCTACATATTGTTTACTTATTTTAATCCTTTACTATTTTAGCAATATATTCAGTCTTGGTTTGTGATTATTGTCAGGGTTCCCTTTCGATACTTCACTCGTACTGCGTATGGGGAAAAGTCTCCCTTTTTCCCCGTCACTGAAGCCTTTTTCAATAACGCAGTGTAACTGCACCGTCATTGGTTCACTCATAGACAAGTTGTTGAACCAGCCCGCAGCGCCGTCCTCGAGTCGCCGCCTCCCGCTTCCCGCTTCCGGCCGCTTCCTAGCGTGTCTCCTGCCGCCATCCGGCGCGCCTTCCTGAGAGCTTCTCCGCGGCTTATTGCCGCTCTAAAAGAGCATAAACAGCGGTTTTCACCGCTTCATTGAGCTTCCGCGGCCCTCGCCGCTCTAAAAAGAGCCCCCCAATTGCCGTTATCACGGCGGCACGACGACGATGGTCACAGCGAGTGCGTCGCTTGCCTGGGCAAGTCCCACGCTGACGGCGCGCTCGCTGGAGCCTCATGCCCGCACTGCGAGAGCATGAGTCTCGGTTCCCTGCGCTCGCGGGTCGCCTTCTTTACAGAGGGCGATCTCGCCGCTCGCGCCCTCCCGTCTCCTTCCTCCCGCGAGCCGGCAAGGAAGAGACAGCGGGGTAGAGCGACCCAGCGCCCGGAGTTTGGCGAGCTCACGCCGGCCCAGCTCCCACGTGCCTCGCCTTCTCCTCCAAGGGAACATTCTCCCGTCTTGTTCTCCCGACCCGAGCAGCGTCCCTCTGCTGATGCAAGCGACCTCGTCTCGTTTGGAGGATCGGACGATGAACAGGATGACTCCATGTCCCTCGCTGCCTCCGAAGCAGAAGGTTGGGCTGGCGAGCCGGAAGATCCCGTTCCCTAACCTCCTTTGGAGCCCATAGAACACGGCCAAGGCATGGATGCTGAACTCTTCCGCATCCTGTCCAGGGCCATGGAAGAGCTGGACCTCGAGTGGGCCCCTCCAGAGGAGCCATCTTGCAGCCGCCTGGACGAATGGTTCCTCCCAGGCCGCCGCCAAGCGCCTCGCCAGCGCTCAGCTCCTTTCTTCCCCGAGGTCCACGAGGAGCTCACTAAATCGTGGCGCGCTCCGTACTCCGCCCGCCTCCACACAACGCATCGCTCTGCCCTCACCGCCGTTGACGGCGCCGAGGAGAAGGGATACGAGCATCTGCCACCCCTGGATGAAGCGGTGGCTGCTCACCTCTGTCCTCCCGCGGCTGTGGGATGGAAGACGAAGAGGGCCCTTCCTTCCAAGCCCTGCCGGACCACATCTACTCTGGCTGGACAGGCTTATACCTCGGCGGGCCAGGCTGCCTCTGCGCTCCATACAATGGCCATATTCCAAGTCTTCCAGGCCAAACTCCTCCGCTCGCTGGATGAGTCTGGTATAGACGCACCGGCCTTCAAGGCCCTACGCAGCGCCACCGATCTAGCCCTGCGAGCCATGAAGGCTACGGCCCAGGCCATTGGCCGCTCAATGGCCAGCCTGGTAGTGTTGGAGCGCCACCTGTGGCTCAACTTGACGGAAATAAAGGACCTGGATAAGACGGCCTTCCTGGACGCTCCGGTCTCACCCTCCGGTCTCTTTGGGCCAGCAGTGGATGGCTTTACCGAGCGCTTCACTGCGGCGCAGAAGTCGTCTCAGGCTATGAGACATTTTCTGCCCAAGCGCTCCAGCTCTGCTTCTGCTTCCAGCCGCCCCAGGACTGCGCCGGCTCAGCAGAACAAGCCAACGCCACCCGCCGCCCAGGCAGCGCCACCTAAGGAGCACCGCCAGCGCTCACGCCCTACAAAGCACCCTCCCTTCCCGAGACACCAGGGACCCCGGCCCAAGATTGTGCTGGACCCGGTGACTCCGAAGACGTCCTGATTTCTCAAAAAGGAAAAGGATGGGGGATTGTCTCGTTGCGACTGGACCACCCCAAAAGCTCCTAAGTGCAGTTTCCCCTCCGCCTCGTTTAATTCCGGGCGTGGGAAACATGCTTCATGTTGTAGCTGGGCCCACACCTGTTGCGCCCACTCAAAACGCCGTTTTCACGGCGAACACTATTTTACTTCATCAAAAAGAGAGCAAATTTCCTCTTCCACCTCTCTCGGTGTGCGGCCCCCTCTCCGGCGGCCTGCCATCCGATGTCATTCAACCCCTTGTCACTCGGGCCGAGGCTTGGCAAGCCATCCCCGATGTGTCAGAATGGATCCTGGGGATCGTAACTCAGGGCTACTCGCTCCAATTTGCACGACGGCCCCCTCGCTTCGGCGGGGTGCTTCAAACTACGGTGAACCCGGACGACGCTCACGTCCTCCATGCCGAGGTTATGACGATGCTAAGAAAGGGAGCTGTGGAAATAGTTCCCCCTGCGGAGCGTGAGTCAGGGTTTTACAGCCGCTACTTTCTGGTCCCCAAGAAGGATGGCGGTCTCAGACCCATCCTAGATCTCAGACTTTTGAATCGCTCCCTCATGAGACGGAAGTGCTGACGCTGAAGCAGATCCTCGCGTACATTTGCCCCGAGGACTGGTTCTGTTCGCTGGACCTGAAGGATGCGTATTTTCACATCCAGATAGCCCCCCATCACAGGCGATTCTTGAGATTCGCATTCGAGGGGGTGGCGTACCAATATACGGTCCTGCCTTTCGGGCTGTCTCTGGCTCCTCGCACTTTCACCAAGTGCATGAACGCGGCGCTTTCCCCTGTGAGACAAATGGGAATCCGGGTTCTAAATTATCTCGACGACTGGCTCATCCTAGCCCGTTCGCGAGCCGAGCTGGAACACCACAGATCCGTGCTCCTCAGCCATCTGCAATGCCTGGGTCTCAGGGTCAACTTAGCCAAGAGCTCGCTGTGCCCCAGTCAGCAAATTTCGCTTCTGGGGGCAGTCTTAGACTCGTCAGAACGCTCTGGCGATTCAGCAGCTCGTGGCCTCAGTCAAGAACAAAGCCTATCTCCCTCTGAAGCTTTTCCAGAGGTTGCTAGGGTTGATGGCTTCCGCCTCCCCGGTGCTGCAGCTCGGCCTTCTTCGGATGCGGCCTCTGCAGTACTGGATGAAGTTCCGGGATCCTCGAAACGCCTGGCGGCACGGCCGCCTATGTCTCGAGGTCAATCGGGCCTGTCTTCTAGCCCTGAAACCTTGGTTGAACCCTGCCTGGTTCAGTCTTGGAGTACCCCTGCAGGCGGTCTCACGAAGGACGGTGCTCTCAACGGACGCCTCCAACTCGGGTTGGGGCGCTGTGTGCGAGGGCAGACCGGCCTTCGGCTCGTGGAGTCACGAGGAAAGCCGTCTACATATCAACTGTCTAGAGATGCTAGCAGTGATGAAAGCCCTTCAATCTTTTCAGGCTCACTTGACAGGACGCCATGTCTTAGTCCAATCGGACAGCATGACAGTGGTGTCATACATAAACCATCAGGGAGGTCTCTCGTCCAGCCGCTTGTGCGCTCTGGCGAAAAGCCTTCTGATATGGGCTCTGCCAAGACTTCAGTCGCTCAGAGCGACTCATATTCCTGGCAAGACCAATCTGGGCGCGGACATGTTGTCAAGGAGCAACATCCCCTCAGACGAGTGGATGCTCCACCCCCAGACGGTTCTCACGATTTGGGAGTTCTTCGGGAAAGCGGACATAGACCTCTTCGCCTCAGAAGAAAACTCTCACTGCCCAACATTTTTCTCGAAGGAGGTCGATGCTCTGGCCCACGCATAGCCCAGCACGCTCCTTTATGCTTTTCCTCCGATCGCACTGATCCCCCAGGTCATCAGGCGCATCAGAGAAGACCAACACAGAGTCCTTCTGGTGGCCCCGCTCTGGAGGAGCCAAGTCTGGTCCTCGGAGCTGTTCAAGCTCTCCACGAGAGCCCCCTGGCCGATTCCCCTGAGACGGGATCTCCTCTCTCAGGCAAACAGAACGATCTGGCACCCACAGCCAGAGCTCTGGGCTCTACACCTCTGGTCCCTCGATGGGAGCCAACTAACCTCCCCGGGGACGTTCTAAATACCATTTCTCAGGCGAGAGCCCCGTCCACGAGACGCCTCTACGCTCAAAAATGGTCGGTCTTTGTTGATTGGTGTTCCTCACGCAACATAGACCCTGTGGAGAGTGACGTATCCTTCATACTGTCTTTCCTCCAAGAGCGTTTGGATATGGGGCGCGCCCCTTCAACGCTTAAAGTTTACGTGGCAGCCATCGCAGCGTTCCATGCTCCTATTGCCGGCCAATCAGTGGGTTGAAACGGCCTTGTAGTCCGTTTCTTAAGGGGTTCTAGGCGATTAAATCCACCTCGTCACCTCGTCCCCGCCGCTGCATTCAGCTGACCTCAGGTCCCTGACGCTAAAAAACGCTCTGCTACTTGCACTAGCATCGGTCAAGCGTGTTGGCGATTTGCAGGCCCTCTCTGTGAGCCCTGCATGCCTCGAATTCGGACCTAATGATTCTAAGGTCATTCTGAAACCCAGGCATGGCTACGTTCCCAAAGTGCTCTCAACCCCGTTTAGAGCGCAGGTCATCTCACTTTCCGCTCTTCCTTCCTCTACGGATGAACGAGAGCTGGAATTACTCTGCCCTGTCAGGACATTGAGGACCTATGTGGAGCGATCTCAGCCTTTCAGGCAGTCGGATCAGCTCTTTGTTTGTTTTGGTGGCCGCACCAAGGGGTCTCCGGTCTCAAAACAACGTCTCTCACGTTGGATAGTCGACGCCATTAATCTGTGTTACTCCTTCCTGGGTGCTGAATACCCCATAGGAGTCAGAGCTCATTCCACTAGGGGAATGGCTTCCTCATGGGCTTGGTCCAACGGAGTTTCCATAAAAGACATCTGTGAGGCGGCCGGCTGGTCTTCGCCGTCCACTTTTGTCAGGTTCTACCATCTTGATGTCCCGACCCTACAAGCTCGGGTTCTTTCAGTGTGATTGGCGGCCCCTTATGAGTTCCGCCTCACGCCGTTACAGGATTCATTTCCTTTGTAGTGTAACAAGGGATACGGCGGCTTTGCCTTCTTGCTTGTTTCCCTGGTCCCCTCCCGGCGTCCAAAAGAAGTTATGTCGTTCCCTGCCGTGGCACGGCGCGGTTGAATTCGTTCCCCATACGCAGTACGAGTGAAGTATCGAAAGGGAACGTACTCGGTTACTAACGTAACCTCGGTTCCCTGAGATACGTAACGAGTACTGCGTTACTTGCCGTGCCACGAGGCTGCGGCTTCAGAGTCGTCGCTTCAGTCGATTGGCACTGAAATCCTATGGCGAAACGCCTGCTTATATAGCCCTTAACCCCGCCCATTTCGGCGGGAAAGTTCGCGCGCTTTCTCGCCATAGGCCGCGCCGCCATTGGTTCAACAACTTGTCTATGAGTGAACCAATGATGGTGCAGTTACACTGCGTTATTGAAAAAGGCTTCAGTGACGGGGAAAAAGGGAGACTTTTCCCCATACGCAGTACTCGTTCTGTATCTCAGGGAACCGAGGTTACGTTAGTAACCGAGTACGTTTTCTTTCTTCTAGCCACTAGGGGGATGCATTTCCAAGGTTCTCATGTGTCTGATCTTGTATTCCTTATTAAGTTGCTTGTTCTTTCTGTTCATCAGTCCACAAGTCTGTCCTTGTGAGTACCTTTTCTTTTCTTTTATCTTCTTTTTAAATATTGTGACCTGGTGTGGGGATTTTTTGCTCTGCTTTTGACTGTTGTATTGACTTTTTTTTTTACATGTTCTCTCTTTTTAATTCAGTGTCTAACACCTTAATCATAGCTACATGTCTATGGAAGCACATGTGTAGCAATATTCAATTTAAAATGTAATATGCAAAATGGCAAAGCATTTCTGTATTTAAATTTACATTTTCCATACTATATGTGCAACGTTCGGAGCAAAATGATCATTCAAATTCAATAATATAATTTACATTTGCTGTTTCCTATACTAGTTTTAACAGTTTTTGCTAAATTAGTTTTTGCAAAATTAAAATTAAAATGTATTACAGAAATGATAAGCAAATATGGTAGCAAAATGACCATTTAAATGTTATTTTTTAAAAAGTCAATGTGGAATTGAAAATGCATTCTGAGCCGATCACGTCTCGGCCCCGCCTTGTCAATCAATGCGTAAAGGTGGGGCCAGGTGTTGTAAACATGGTGGCAGCAGAGCTAAGAAGAGCGAGGCATAAAGGCGGGCGTACACGGTGCGTACGAGCTCGTACGTGTTTTTTGTTTATTTCCAGTCGCGTGGAAATCGTTGATGCCCGTATGGTCGCGGCTCGTATCGTGTGCGATGAATTATGAGCCGAGCAGAGTACCTTATGAGCACTTCCCGACCTCCCGATCATTTTTAAACATGTCGAAAAAGTTCGGGAGCTATCGGTTTGAATTCGTGACGTGCGCGGTTGAACGAGCCGATTTGTCGATCTATCTGAATTGACCACAGAAACCTTAAAGAAGAAAGATGGAGATGACAGTGCCATGGCGAATTTGGACTTCTGAAAAGGGCGATAAACTCGACGAACTCTGTCAGGAACAGTGAGTGCTGTATGTGTCAAGCAGTGTGTACCATGACAGGGTCGTCCTAGATGATATTTTACAGCGGATCGCCCAAGAGCTTCAGTTATCAGATGAAAAAATAAATTCTGCTTGATCCGACTCGACTCATGATCCGATCTTGCTTACGACATGAAATGTCTCTGTACTGTAGCCTACTATAGCCTACGTGTTGGTATCCATTAAAGAAACGTATTAGCTTCATATTTATGTTTAAATAGGTCTGTTTATGTTATGTTATTTTTTATTTCATCTATTTGATTATGAAAAGTGAACAACATGATAGGATACATCATAAGATGCACAGTATATCAGGGGACATGGAGTGGAGTGGGTCAGACAATTTTGACCACTTCATTAAGTTTTGTTTTGTAGAAAGCCATTCTTTAAAGTGAATTTCGTTTTGTAAAAATTGTATCTTAATTTGAATCAATGTTTCATCAACCAATTGCCTGGATTTAATAAATAAGAAGCAAATATAGCAGACAACTAATCATGACATGGAGGCGCCGGCGCGATCACTTGCACGTGAACTGGAGCGCGTCTTTCAAATAAACCGAAACTCAGCGTATAGGCTGCTTGCCTCACAGACATGACAAAATATCTATAGAAAGCTTAAAATGTCTAATTTTAAACGAAATAATTCAAAATGAAAAGAAACAGGCTACTCTCTGATTATGTAATCCGAATGGCATTCTCTCTCTAGGCGCGTCCACATGTGGAGATGATGAGAGATGGAGATGATCGCAAACTTGTTTTGCATAGCTCACTTGCTGGATAACTGAATGTGGACTCAATGAGACCAGTACAGTGGGGGGGGGGGGGGAGACTCATTGAGTCCACATTCAATTAAACTCCATCACACAATAACTCCCGGAACCACGAAGTGATGTTGAGAATGTTTTACTGTATGAATGGTGTAAAACTGAAAATACAAATACGTACACCAATAAATTGGCATCAAATTACATGTGAACACAACTGACAAGCAAAAATGTTATCAAGAATGTTAAAGGGATTAGTTCACTTTCAAATTAAAATTTCCTGATAATTTACTCACCCCATATCATCATCAGTGAACATCAAGATGTTCATGTCTGTCTTTCTTTAGTCGAAAAGGAATTAAGGTTTTTGATGAAAACATTCCTGGATTTTTCTCCATATAGTGGACTTCAATGGAGCCCAAATGGTTGGAGTCAAAATTACAGTTTCAGTTCAACTGCAGCTTCAAAACGTTCTACACAATCCCAGACGAGGAATAAGAGTCTTACCTAGAGAAACCATTGCTCATTTTCTAAAAAAAATAAAATTGAAAAAATGAGTTAGCTGTTGGTAGCACATTCTCATTGGAGTATATTGCTGGTTAGGTTTGAAACCCACCACAGGGTGTCCGGTAAGAGAGGTAGGCAAAATGGTTGAAATATGGGAGTAACCCGTTTATTTGTCACCACAACAACTCAGTTATTAGTAGAAAGTTGAAGAGTTGTCTTAGTAGGGTGTTTTCATTATTTGTGTGTGTGGTTTTTCTATAAAACAGAAAATAGAGTAAAATAAATATACATAATATTAACATTGACTGTTCTAAACAAATACACAATGTATATTTAGCAAAATACAGAATTAAAAGGATTAATAGTTGCAAGAAAACAAATTAAGTATGTCATGCACGTTAAGTTAAACAATAAAACAGCTTAATCTGTTCTATATAGCGGTGCTTGGTCTGGACATGTTCTGCGCACATGCGCATTAAGTTGTTTACGACTTAGAATCTCTCGAAAACGGGCACGAGTAAACTGCACTGAAATACAAACAAAATATACAAACACAACATCAGTATAAGCAAGTGTAAATAAAGGTAACATATATACAGCGTAACATCGTGCTAAAGACAATAATCTCTTATCATTAGCCATAGTGACGCACTTATAAAAGCAAATGGAACAGTTTAACATAACACACAAGCGATCCTACAAAGATCACATATAATACACTTACTTTCAATAGACGCACAACACCCGAACAATGAATAAAACTATATAATATATAAAACAGAAAAGTTCAGCATCTGCGTCAGCACTTCGCCGGACTCGCTTTCAATTTTGCACTAAGCGCTATGGGCGGGATGATCGCCTGCACGTCAATCCGTGAGCGCTGATTGGCTGCTGTGCTGGATGCTGTGTGTCAATCATTCAATCTCGGCAAACAGAGAGAGAGAGATTTATATCACAAGGCATATTATTCTTATGAATATAATGGCCTTTTTAACAAAAATAAAATTATATACGTTTTAACAATAAATGCTCATCTTGAACTAGCTCTCTTCTTCTCTATTAGAATTCCAGCAGTGCAGACTGCCCTGTATTACTGCCCTCCACAGGTTAAAGTTTGAACTAATTGTTATATACTTGCACTAGCATATTGTATATGACAATTTAGTTCAAACTTTGACCTGTGGAGGGCAGTAATACACTTAGCAGTGTCTACACTCCTGGAATTCAAATAGAGAAGATGAAGAGAGCTAGTTCAAGAAGAGCATTTATGGTTAAAACTAATTTTTTAGAAAATGAGCAATGGTTTCCTCTAGATAAGACCCTTATTTCTTGTCTGGGATCGCTGTAAACTGTAATTTTGACCTTCAGCCGTTTGTGCTCCATTGAAGTCCACTATAAGGAGAATAATCCTGGAATGTTTTCATCAAAAACCTTAATTTCTTTTTGACTGAAGAAAGAAAGACATGAACATCTTGGATGACATGGAGGTGAATAAATTATCAGGAAATTTTAGTTTAAAGGTGAACTAATCCTTTAAGAATGAGCATGTGAAGGGTCCATATATGTGTATTCATCAAAAGCAAATCAAATATTTGTTAATGATATGTATATGCGGTAGAGTGAGTAGTAAAATTGCATCATAGATTGAAGAAAAGGAAACAATGGGCAGTACAGTAAGATGTTCCAGTGAAGTTATTGAATATAATTTCCATAATAGTCAAGTTATGGAATTATTTATATAAAAAAAAATCATAAAGATTATACAAAAAGACATTTCCCCCAAATAAGTGTTGTAGTATAACTTTTACCTTAGGATGTCTTCTTTCGAATGAGCTAATAAAAAAAATCATAAAGATTATAACTATCAGGACATCAGTGATGTGTGAGCTGAATTTGGTGACAATACAGTGTATTACAGTGAAGTTATTGACTGTTTTTATAGTATTCGCTTTTCGGGTTTTGCACTTTGCAGACAGTCCCTTGGAATCTGTCTCTCAGTCGTCCGCACATAGAGACTAATGTATTTTGTCCACCGTGGAGGAAAGCTGATTGTGAGGAAAATTGGGTTGTAGCTGCCTCTCTACATTACTACGATGTTATTTGTGTTGTAACAGTGTTTAGCTCAGGAGTTATTGACCCGGGAAAGTCGAATCTGTAAATATGTGGCCAACTACAGCGGTCGGTATGTGTGAAGCGCCGCTTCAAGTCTTTTATGAATGGTCTGCTGAATCACTTTTGTTACGTTCAAAACACAGATTCAGAAATGGAACACTGCTGTGTATTGCGGGAGACGAACAGTTCTGCTTTGTCTTTATAGTTTCATTGGCAAAATTGAATAAAACAAACAAACAAAAAAAACAAAACAATATTTTGTCTAAAATAACACAATATAATCTTACTGAACTGTTGTAAAAAAATCTGTATTGCATTTGCATTTTGTACTTGACTCGTTATATTTGGGACAAAAACAGCACTCACTATCTTGAGTTATATGGACATTCTAACTGCATTAAAGGTGCTAAAGAGGATGTTTTGTTTTATAAATTTTTGCAATATTACTTGAAACTGTCTTTACTAACTGATAAAAGACTATTTATTAGGTGCACTGAAAGGAATAATATTAATATACATCATCTGTGCACGAGGTAGGGCCTTAAAAACATCAGCCAATCGTTTAAGCAATCATCGCGTAAACGATTGGCCCTCTGGCTTGTCAATCACTGCCGTGACGTTCCTTGTGAGAGACGAGCGCGGATTGGCCCTCTGGCTTGTCAATCACTGCCATGACGTTCCTTGTGAGAGACGTGCGCGGATTGGCCCTCTGGCTTGTCAATCACTGCCATGATGTTCCTTGTGAGAGACGTGCGCGGCTGCGCGCTCCAGTAACTTTTCACACTCCACAGGCGCCGCATGCAATGTTTTTGTCAGGAGACAGGAGTAACAACTGCAGATTATGAGTTACCTGCGGTGAGTCTGACATAATGAATCCACTAACACGACACAGCGAATGCCGGTGGTAAACACTCGTGTTCCAATACGAGTGTTTACGAGTTTTGGGAGGCGTTCCTTCGAAGGAGGGGGGTTGTTCTTACGCATGCGCTCATTTCAAAAACTCAGTAACAGTCTTTGGTTTCTCAGTCGACGAAAAGAACCTCTTTAGCACCTTTAAGCTCTATCGCGTAGTGAGTTGTTGCCCTGCATTATATTCCTCTTCAGGCAACGGAATGTAATGTCAGATGACATACTGTAGGTTTGGGGTGGGTCAAGTGCATTAAATTTTAATGTGTATTTTTTTTGTTTGTTTTTAGGGGATAGAGTATAGAGTAGCAAGAAAATTGAAAAATGTGAGAAAATCCTCTGCAATAATTGATATCATCAACTGCTCAATGTCATATTCATCAAAGTCACAAGCAGACAAACACAATGTAGTTAACATAATAACACACAGTGTTTTGAAAAAAAAGTAAGTGAAGAGTGGGCAGTTTAACTGCTCAAGACAAACAAGGACTCATGAACAACAACACTAAAAAAACAGATGTGGAATATAAAACCAAATTTACCCAAGTGTATGCTAGTGTCACCAATATGTCCTGTATTGTTTGCACCTGTTCTCCTTAGTCCTTGATTAGTTAACTTCCTCCTGTGCCTGTTTAACTCCCTGATTACTCTGTGTATTTGTACTCCCCGTTCTGTTCATCCTGTGTCGGTTATTGTATGTGTCACGGCACGCTGTATGCTACCTGTTATTCTTCTAGTAAACTCGTATATGCTTCGTATCTTGCATCCCTCGCCTTCTTTACACAGAGGTACTGTAACAGAATAACCGACCCTCTAAAAGAGTATATATATTTAAAGATGCTGGACTCACCTGCACTGCACCTCCTTCTTCGCCCAGAAAATCGACGGTGGCTGGAGTATCTAGCTTTTTCGCTCCGGAGTGGTGGTCTCTCTTTCATCACTCGAGAGCCTGAGGCATACGCTGTTCCAGTACCGGAGCCGGAGAAGATCAAAGCGCCGGAGCTTCGGCAGGCAGGTCAGTCCATCGCAGAGCCAGGAGCGGACATTGACCTTATAGATCTGTGGCTGGCGGATCCTATTCCCACCCTAGTTCCCACCCTTGTATCTTCAGTCTCTTCACCGGTTCCGTCCGGAGACCTTCTTCTGCCCTCTTCCAGTCCTGACATCCTGACCCCGCCTCCTTCGCTGGTTTCGGCCAGTTTCTTGGATCCGTCGGCTCCTCTGGCGTCATCGAGCTCCTTGGCTCTGCCACCGCCGCTAGCTCCGTGCAGCTTACTTGCCTCGCCTCGGCTCTCTCCAACACCAGTATGGCGTGAAAGAGTCTCCGGCCACGCATCGGGCCTCCGGGCCCACGCCTTCCCCTCAGCCTGTCAACCCGTCATCTGCACCTTGCCTCGCCACTCCCTTGTCACTGCCACGGCTCGTCTACCAGGAGACACCGCTGGGCTCCATCGGAACTCTAGGTCGGCCTTCGGTGGTCGACGCCCAGCTGCTGACACGGACTTCCGGTGTTCCGGCGAAGCCTACAACCTGCACCCCTACGTCATCATCGGACTCCTCCCTTCCTCTGGCTTCCCCATCGCCCGCTCTCGCCACATCGTCGCCCCTGTCAGCCAGATCCCCGTCAATGCCTCAGTCCCGGGAGTCAGCGGCTGGTCTCCAGGCTTCCAGCGCTTCGGGTTCATCCTGGTCCGTCACCCTCTCTACTAAGCCGGTTCCTACCTGCACCACGGTTCCGCCTCCGTTGTCCGGACCCTGGAGTTCGCTCTACGCGTCACTCATGTTTCCACTCTGGCTCCTCCCACCTTCTGCTCCACCGTGGTCCATCGTGTCGCCGACGCCTCCACGCCATCACCAGTGGTCACCAGCTACACGCCCCCCACCTAAGCCTCCGCCTCTTCTCCACACCCTCTTCTGTCATCATCACGGCGCGAGGACGCGCCTATCCGAGGGGGGGCGTAATGTCACCAATATGTCCTGTATTGTCTGCACCTGTTCTCGTTAGTCCTTGATTAGTTAACTTCCTCCTGTGCCTGTTTAACTCCCTGATTACTCTGTGTATTTGTGCTCCCCGTTCTGTTCATCCTGTGTCGGTTATTGTATGTGTCACGGCACGCTGTATGCTACCTGTTATTCTTCTAGTAAACTCGTATATGCTTTGTATCTTGCATCCCTCGCCTTCTTTACACAGAGGTACTGTAACAGCTAGTCCCTGGTAATATTAATTAACTAATATTAATATGTAATATAATTAATATATACGATTATATATCTTTGTTTTTTGGGTGTGGGTGTGGTTGCGCCCTGGCTGCGAATCGCAATTTGTGTTTTCATTTCAGTTAATGTTTTTGTGTATGGGCGTCAGCTGTTGCATATAGGCTGTGTATTTAATCTTCTGGCCTCATCCAGTTCCCACAGTACTCGTTTGGGTGTATAATATCCTCGCAGTGGCGTCACTGCTGTCTCGTTCTAGGTCAAACTTTGAGTCTCTGTGTGCCTTGGGTCACGGTCGTGTTCTTGGACCCATGTCAACGGATTTTGTTTTGTGCTCATGTTTTGTTTCTGAAAGTTGAGTCTCTATTTTGTGTTTTTGTTTGTGTGAAGAAAAAAAACTATTCATTTTTCCAAATCATTCTGATTTATTTTGTGTATAAGCCATTTTGCTTCCCTTTTTGTAGTTTCTGTTAAATCTTTTGTATTTAATTTGTTTTTTGTATTGAGTTTTTGTATTTGAGTCTGAGATGTTTAAATTTAATTTATTGAAATTCAGCTGGGCCACCCCCTAGGCCCTGGCCACACTATCATTGCAGTAAGATAACTTGAGCAACATCTCAATGTCAACATATATAACCAGATGCTAGCCGTCATATTTGAATTGTCTTTTTTGATATCTTTCTCTCCCTGTAAGAGGTCGAATGGGTTTTGAAGACTGCCTATTCGAGGAATAACATCCAGCACCTCACTGAATATATTTTAATAAGTTTCATTGCAAATGGTTTGCTTTTCTTTTATGCAACACTATTTTAAACTTCTGTCTTGGGTTTAATTCAGTATTTGCCTTCAGACGGTGGAGTGGGTGGTAAAGAAAAAAGACCTTCTAGGTCAAATTTTTTTAAAGTAATCGCAAATTTATTAAAATATGCACATTCACCCTTATTCATATGTCTAAAAAACGCTAAATGCTTGTCTCATTACATTCAGTTATGAATCATATGTTCAATTCAGCAATTTCATAAGTCAAGTAGTTCTTATCACTGGATATTGAACATTTCTATCATAAAACGGTTAAATGTTCACAATATTCTCTTGGCCATCTTGTGAACAAGACCCTTCTTTGATTTGATTGGCCATCTCGTTAATTTGACATTGAGCTCAGACTGCTGAAGAGCCTAAAATGTGTAACTTTTAAAACATTTGTCATCCTAACAACAAACAGCACTCATTCCACTAAAATAAGACATTAATTCTACTATTACGTGAATTTTTAATTTTTGTTAATGTGATTTTTAGCACAAACTTTTAGCTCTGGTCTGAGGGGGGCAGGTACCAGAAACTGCTGAAACTATAGCGAAACTGCTGTCTATCCTGAACTATTGAGAGCTCCATGAACCACGTGACCACTTGGGGGTGAGATCAAAGCATGTCGCAACTGTTTTTCAACAGCTCTAGTTAGTAGATACCATTTAACGGCTCTGGTA